>NC_056735.1:993831695-994029195 GCF_019279795.1 Protopterus annectens | reverse complement strand
CCAAAGGAGGACCTATCCATTTTGTAATGAGTCATAAATGTATGAGGTTTGGACCAAGCAGCAGCTGTACAAATGGTGTCTAAACGTAAATGGGCTGCGTGAGCCAGGGACGTAGAAACAGACCTGGTAGAATGAGCTTTCACTTCACGTTCTAAAGGTTGGTTAGCTGAAGAATATACAAATTTTATACAATCAGAAAGCCATTTAGACAATGTAACTTTGGATACAGAAAGACCCTTCTTATTATCTGCATAGGAAACAAAGAGTTGATCCAATTTCCTAAATTCCTTTGTTCTGCCCAAATGAAACCTCAACTGTCTGTGAACATCAAGCTTATGTGACATGTATTCCAATTTACTAGAATGATGTCTGAAAAAGGTGGGAAGCTCAATAGATTGGTTTAAATTAGTCTCGGAGCAGACCTTAGGAAGAAAGGTAGGACTTGTCTTGAGAAACACTCTGTGGGGGTGAAAGACCAGATATGGAGGTCTGACAGAAAGTGCTTACAGTTCAGAAACTCTGTGCGCCGAGGTAATAGCCACCAAGAAAATTGTCTTCCAAGAAAAAAACTTCAGAAGACAAGATGATGCCGGCTCAAAGGGGGGAAGCATAAGTTGAGACAACACCAAATTTAGATCCCAGGGAGTAACAGGATGTCTGATGGGTGGCCTAAGATGACGAGTCCCTTTCAAAAAAGCTTTACATAATCTGTGGGACATAATGTTAGAACCTTTGCATCCCACATGAAAGTTGGATATAGCAGCCAATTGAACCCTTGTAGTAGCAGCTGCTGCACCATCATGAAAAAGAGAAGTCAAGAATTCCAAATACTATGAATAGGTGCGACATATGATCAATATTATGCTGAGAAGCCCAATGAACAAATTGCTTCCATTTGCTGTTGTACAGTTTCCTGGTGGAGACTTTATGAGAAGAAACTAGAATATGTTGTACCGCAGAAGACAATTTATATGACCTGGCTAGGCTGGGAAGTGGAGCAGCCAAGCTGTCAGTTTGAGGGAGAAAAGAGAGGGATGAAGCACTTCTGACGAATGAGTCAGGAGGTCTGGCACTGGGTCCAGAACCCAAGGTTCTTCCACTTCCTATTGCTGAAGGAAGGGGAACCATATCTGCTGAGGTCAAAACGGGCTATCAGAATAACAGTCCTTCCAAAGCTTTTGGCTTTCTGTAAGAATCTGGGGATCAGAGGGGTTGGTGAAAAAGCATAAAGGAAACCTGAGGGCCAATCGTGTATGAGCGAATCCCTTGGGCTGTCGCCCGGTGGAGTGTACAAGGCAAAGTAGCTTCTGCATTTGGCATTCATCGGGGATGCAAAAAAGTCGCAACAAGGCTGGTCCCATCTGTGGAATATTATCTCCGCCACTTGTTCTTTGAGGGACCACTCATGAGGCAACAGAATGGCTCTGCTCAGTGTGTCCGCTATCATGTTGGATGACCCCAGGATATGCGTTGCTATCAGAAAGCACCCAGTGGATACAGCCCACTGCCAAATTCTCAGGGCCTATCGGCATAAAGGGTAAGACTTGGTTCCCCTTGTTTGTTGATGTACCAGACTACCGACATGTTGTCGGTCTGTATTGCAATTGTCTCTCGAGGTAGAGAGTCGGGAAAGTGTTGCAACACTAGAAACACCGCTCTCAACTCTAGGACATTGATGTGCAAATGGGATTCCATCTCTGACCAAGTGCCTTGGACAGTTCTTCCCTGAAACAGCCCACCCACCCTATCAGGGAAGCATCCGTGGTCACCGTGGCTGAGAGAGGGGGAAGTACAAATGGGCGACGTACAGTTACCTGGTGGCTGTTCAACCACCAAAGAAGGTCCTTTTTACAAGCATTTGTCAGTAGAATCTTGTGTGACCATTGGAAGCTGTTGATAAGACCACTGTGTGAAGAGTAACCACTGGAGTATCCTCATGTGCATTTGTCCCAGAGGAACCGCTATGAGTGTCGCTGCCACGGTGCCGAACAGCTTCAGAACCTAGAATGCAGGAACTCTTCTTTCCATTAACAAGTGGGACACTTGACTTCGTAGAGAGATTACTCTTGCTTGAGGCAATCTGACCAAGGCGGCGGTGGTGTCTAGATCTGCTCCTATAAAGGAAATATGCTGCAATGGCAATAAAGCAGATTTTTCAAAATTTACGGTTATGCCTAAATGGGAACACAGGTTGATTTGTAATCTCTGGAACAAATCAGTTGATGCCTGGTGGTGGCGGTGAGGAGCCAGTCGTCCAGATATGGAAACACGCAGAATCCGTGACCACTGCCATGCATTTGGTGAACACTCTGGGGGGTGTGGTGAGACTAAAGGGCAGTGCTCGAAATTGGTGGTGACTGGCCCCCAGCCGGAAACGCAAGTGCTCTCTGGATGGTCTGGCCATTCTGATGTGGTAGTACGCATCCTTGAGATCTATAGAGCACATCCAATCGTCCGTTTCTAGAAACGGTAGTATTGACTGAAACATGACCATCCGGAACTTTTCCTTTTTGACAAAGGTGTTGAGTTTGCTGAGGTCTAAGATGGGCCTCCAGTCCCCCGTTTTCTTTGGAACTAAAAAGAACCTGGAGTAAGTTCCGGATCCTACTTGGTCTGCCAGGACTGGCTGGATGACACTTTTTTTCTAGCAACTTGTGAATTTCTATGGCTGCTTGATCCCGCAGACTGGGTGGAATGTCTGGGATTCTTGTACAAATAGAAGGGGATTCTGAAAAGGGGATGATGTATCCTCTGGTAACTATGCTTTTTACCCAAGAATCTGATAAAGCCAAGCGACTCCCGACTGTCTCCAGAGCAGGACAGTTAGGCCTCCTCTCAAGAGCGCTGATAGGGCTTGCCAAGGAACTGCTCCCTGTCACCCTGGCTTTGAGGATCCCCTCTGCCGCCTGGGTGGAGTCTACCATTATAACCCCCTCCTCTGCCCCTGGAGGGGGGTTCACTATGTGTGTTTTGGAAAGCTCCTCAGGGTTTCCGGAACCACATTTTTCCACCTTTCTGCCTTTTGGGGTATGGTCTAGTAGGGGTGGAAAAACAGACTCCTATGGCAGACAGAGTCTTTCCCTCCTGCTCACACCTAGTGAGAGTCTCCTTGACTTTGGGCCCAAACAAGGAAGAGCCGTTGAATGGGGTGTTGACAAAGGAAGACTTGAAGGCTTCCGCAAAGGAGCATAAGCGAATCCAGGATTGTCTCCGCAGAACTATCACTGAACCTGCTGCCCGGCTTGATCCATCGGCTGCATAAGAAATTAGCCGCATAGACGAGTTCACAATAGAATTATGGGTGTTAAGTTGTGCCGTCACCTTCTCAGAGACAATATCAGCTGTGTTGCCCTGTAGAGTATCTCCAAGCTCTTTGAGGAGATCTCGTTGAAGACGGGTAAAATGGGTTAAGTAGTTAAGCGATCTCATTGCAAATGTCGCAGAAAGTACAGTTGTGTACACTTATCATAAATGTACATGTTCGAGTGTATTCACTGTTGCAGTCATTACATTTGGGTAATCTGTTTGCAAGTTGCCCTCAGTCGGCCTGAATTCCAAAGTCTCGGGTCCTGCATCGGTTGCTGTCTCTTCTTCCATGACGTCAGGTCATCAGGGGTATAAAAAGTACAGTTGTGTACACTTACCATAAATGTAGATGTTCGAGTGTCTTCACTGTTGCAGTCATGACTGTAGGGTTCTCCCCTGCCGGCAGGCAGTCCTCGGTCGGCCAGAATCCCAAAGTCTGGGTCCGGTGTTGGCTGTTCAGCCATGCTCCCTGACGTCAGAGCGCCAGGAGTACAAAGCTGACAGCCGATGCCATGTTCTCCAGTTTTTCTTGCCCCAGATGTCAGGAGTTCCAAAATGAGTAAGGTCCCATACCCTTTGCAAATACACCTCAGAAGAAGGGTGAAAAAAGGAACCACACAAAAGAAAAAATAAGAGGAGACAGGAGGGAGGGAAACCCAGACTGCAACAGTGAAGACACTCGAACATCTACATTTATGGTAAGTGTACACAACTGTACTATGTTCATTGTGTTTCACTGTTGCAGTCATGACTGTAGGGTAGAATCCCAAAGCAGAATGAATGGGAGGTGGTCATAAAGTAGAGGGGCGGCTAAAAGGCCCTGCAAGACTGCAGAAGCAAAGCCTGCCCTAGACTTAGAGTAGAGAGGTAGATTGTAGTGCTTGGAAAAAGTATGCACTGAACTCCAAGTTGCAGCTTCCAAAATGTCTTTGGTAGGAACTCCCCTGAGGAAGGCAGCTGAAGTGGCAGAAGCTCTGGTAGAGTGAGTCCTTATACTCCCTGGGATTTGCTTTCCATGGTGTGAATAGCAAAATCTGATTCCATGAGCAATCCATTTAGAAATGGTCTGTTTTGAAATGGCTTTACCTTGGGAACTTGAAGCATAAGAAACATTGGTTCTGTCCAGGTAAAAACGTAGTTGTCTGTGTTCATCCAAGGAATGTAAGATCCTTTCCCCTTCATTTTGAGGAGTGGGGAAAAAAGTTGGCAAGTGAATAGTTTGATTTAAAGCCACTTTGGAAACCACCTTAGGCATGAAAGTAGGATTAGTCCTTAAAGACACCCTGTCTTGATGAAAAATAATATAAGGTTCCACAGCCATAAGAGCTTGCAACTCTGAAACTCTCCTGGCAGAGGTCAGAGCTAACAGGATGGCTGTCTTCCAAGATAAAAACCTGATGTCAGATGTGGCAGCAGGCTCAAAAGGAGGTAAGGTGAGCTTTTCCAAAACATAGTTGAGATCCCAAGCAGGAATGGGAGGAGATCTAGGGGGGCCTTAAGTTCTTAGCTCCTCTGAGAAACTGTCTCATGAGCTGGTGAGAAAAGATTGGAGGGTCTGTATTATAATGAGCAGAAATAGCAGAGGCATGAATCTTTATGGAAGAGAAAAAGAGACCCTTATGTAAGAGGTCTGTCAGGTAAAGTAAAATCAAAGGAATGTTAGGAAGAAGAGGATCAGAATCCTGAGCCTGCATCCAGGAACAAAATCTTTTCCATTTTCCTGCATAAGATTTTCTAGTGCTAGGACGTCTGGCTTCTAAAATGACATCCATAACCTGCTTGGGTAGGAGAGAATGAGATTAACCAGGCCGTCAGGCTGAGAGTTTTGACATGGGAGTGTAGAACCTGACCCTGGTGTTGGGACAGAAGGTTCGGAGTCTGTGGCAAAACCCAAGGGGGCTCCAGACAAAGGTTTTTCAGTGTTGGGTACCAAAACTGTCGAGGCCAATTTGGGGCCAGCAAGATTATCATCTTGGGCTTGTCCTGTTTGATCTTTAATAATACCCGTGGAAGAAGAGGAAGAGGCGGAAAGGCATATCCCGAGAGGTTTCTCCAACTGAATGATAGTGCATCCACTTTCCAAGCTTGTTCGTGGAAATTCCTGGTGCAAAAAATCTGTAGTTGATGATTGAGGTGGGATGCAAAGAGGTCTATGTGAGGACATCCCCAGACTGCTGTAATCATCTTGAATATTTCGGTGTCCAGCATCCATTTGTGTGGGTCCGAAAGGTTTCTGCTCAGACTGTCTGCCAGGAAGTTTTGCTTCCCTGGTAGAAACTGAGCTTGAAGGTCCAGATTGCAAGCTAGAGCTGTGTTCCAAAGATCCATGGCTAGTCTGCAAAGGGGGTAGGAATGAGATCCCCCTTGCTTGTTTATGTACCACATAACTGTGGTGTTGCATGTCCGTATCAGTAGTTGTCCTGGTTGTAGAAGATTCCTGAAGGCCAATAGAGCTTTCTGAATGGCTAACATTTCCTTTAAACTGATAGGCAGGTGCTTCTGATCCTTTGTCCAAAGGCCCTGCAGACAGTTGCCCTGAAAATGGGCTCCCCATGCATAATCTGAGGCGTCCGTGGTTAGTATCTGAGTGGCAGGAGGCAGACAGAAGGGTTTTCCTTTGTTTAGAGTACATGCCTTGGACCACCAAAGGAATTCCTTTTGAAGACAAGGCAGGACGGAGATCAGTATGTCTAAACTGTGGCAATGCTGAGACCATACACTTTTTAGGTACCACTGTATTTTCCTCATATGTAGTCTTGCATATGGTACGAGAAGGATGCAGGTGCCATGTAACCCAAAGCCTGCAGGAATCTCCTTGCAGATAGCTGAGTTAAAGTTGCCAAGGTTTTGAAAGTTGAAGCCAGCTGTAACTGTTTTTCATATGTCAGAAATGCCATCTGGGTTGTTGTGTTTAGAGAAGCGCCCAGAAAAATTATCTGTTGTGAGGGTGTCAAATTTGACTTTTTTATGTTTACAGTGAATCCCAGGAACTTGAGAAGATTCTGAAAAAACTGTAGATGCTGGAGTAAGACATCCTTGCTGTCTGCCTGAATAAAACAGTCATCCAGATAAGGGTAAATTTGAATTCCCTTGAGTCTGCAATAAGCTACTACTGGAGCCAGGCATTTGGTGAAGACCCTGGGCGCAGTAGACAATCCAAAGGGCAGCGCAGAGAATTGATAGTGCCTCGATCCGGCCTTGAACCTGAGGTATTTTCTGCGTTTCTGCCTGATGGGAATGTGTAAATATGCCTCCTTTAAATCCAAAGTTACCATCCATGCATTTTTGGTCAGCATTGGAAGTAGCTGCTGTAGAGTAAGCATCTTTAATTTTGGTATCTCTAGAAAAGTGTTCAAGACTGACAGATCCAGAATGGGTCTCCATGAATTTTGCTTCCTGGGGACTAGAAAGAGCCTTGAGTAAAAACCTTATCCCATCTCTGAAAGTGGAACTAGTTCTATGGCTTTCATAGCCAAGAGAGCTTCCACCTGGTTTAAGGCCTCTGACCATTTATGTTTTGGAATATCTGGCCATCCGCTTGGCCTTGGTAGGGTATGAAAATGGAATTTGTAACCTCTTGAAACCACATCCAGAACCCACTTGTCTTGGGTTAAATGAGTCCAATTTAGGTGAAAAAGAGAAAGTTTTCCTCCGAGAGGGGCTTCCAGGCAAGAAGTTCCTGCAGCCCAACAGAGGGAGTCATTGAGTCTGTTTCCTATGAGCTTGCGACCTGTCCTCTCTTCCCCTAGGGGTGGAAGCAGTCCACTGTCTTAGTCTATAAGAGGCTTGCGTTTGAGGCCTTCCTCGGGAGCGTCTGTATCTACCCCTCTGAGGCCTGTCTGAATTGGGAAAGGACCAATTTTTTGTAGGCCAATTCCTACTAAATCTGGGTGGCTGTACTTGTAAGAAATCTTTAACTGTTTGCATGGATTTTGCCTTGTCCTCCATCTTTTTAATCACCTCTTCAGCTTTAGATCCAAACAAAACATTATGCTGAACAGGAGCATCCAATAATTTAGCTTTTACTTGATCTGGCAAATTTTGTTCCTTTAACCATGCAAGCCTTCTAATTACTGTGCCAGAGGCAGCAGCCCTACAAGAAGCCTCCAAGGCATCAAATCCACAGTGTAAACCATGCTTCCCAACTTGTTCAGTGGCATGCATTAAGTCATGTAATTCCTTATCATCTGCACAGGCGGAAATGGAAGTTAGCTTTTGTTTTAAAACAGACAGGAGAAATTGCTGGTATTTCAGCATATGAAACTGACAGTTTAAAGCCCTAATAGATAAAGTAGCAGAAGTGTACACTTTTTGTCCCATCTTTCTAAAGATCTGGAATCCTTCTCAGTGGGAATGGGGTTTTTAGCAGAAGCGGCCTTAACGCCCTTAGGACCCCGAGAAATGGTTTCAGGGTCCGCAGTAGGGTTCTTGTATAAAAACTGGTGGGAATCAGGAACCCTATAATATCTGTCTGGCTTAGCAGGAGCTGGAGGAAAAGAGTCAGGAGTTAAGTTAGCCTCCGAAAAAGCATCATCCACAATATCCAAAATAGGAGGAATAGCCAGGGGTCTATGTTGGGGAAGAAGAAGAAAATCCCTTAGTCTTTTCTTAGATTCCGAATACTCCTGTCCTTCCCAGTGGAAATGTTCCCTCATTTCATGCAAAGTTTCCCCAAAAGAGAAATCCTCAGGGGGAGAAGCTGAAGGAATGGATTCCTCAGCATCAGAATCCTCATAAGGAGGGAAAGAATATTCCTGGTCAGAAGAAGAAACAGAAGCCTGATCAGAGGAGTCATAATAAACTTCATGCCTTGGCCTTTTATCTGGAGGGGGATGTGAACCCCTAATCATAGTAAGTAAGTCCTCCGCCATCTTAAGTAACTGTTTCTGAGACTTGGGAGCCAGATCAGAAGAGGCCTGGGCTGCAGTCTTTGATTTGGAAGGAGTCTTTGCCTTTGTCTTTGGCTTTGCCTTTATTAGAAGCTGAGTAGGTCTGAAAACCCTTTTGGAAGCTGGTACCTGCACAGCGGCTCCAGACCCATCCGAAGGAGCATTGTCCAAAGGTCCTGCAACAGAAATATTCAAAGGCCTAGTTGGCTCCTCGTGGGAGTCCGTTTCGGCCATTGGTTCCGAAATGGCCGACGACAGGGGCTGCAAAATCGCCTCACTGACGACGGCCGAACCTGAAGCTGGCTCTGCTTGTACAATATCGTCTGATTTGGACCTCGGAGGCCTGTCTTTGTCCTTGCGTCATTTGTGAACTCCGGTAGCCGGAACCGTATCTGACGACATTTTGTAATTAAAACGCCTACCGAAGTAATGAAATGCAAAATCGTACCTTCGTTTAATTGTACGTTGATTGAATCTAGCACAAAACCAACAACTAGCTACGTCGTGGTCAGGGCCTAAGCAAGGAATACAGTAAGAATGAAAATCCTTATGAGGTATTTGCTTCCCAAATGAAATACAATTATTAACTTTTTCTGACATCGGACTGGAGCAAGAAAAAAGTTTCCCCAACGGGGTACTTAGCTTTGAGTAGGAGAAGAAAGTCTTCGGACTGAAGTTTGTTTAGAAAAAATTGTCAGGAGTCAGCCGACCGGCACTTGCGAACTGCTATCACCGCATGGCAAGAAAGACTGGAGAACATGGCGTCGGCTGTCAGCTTTGTACTCCTGGCGCTCTGACGTCAGGGAGCATGGCTGAACAGCCGACGCCAGACCCAGACTTTGGGATTCTGGCCGACCGAGGACTGCCTGCCAGCAGGGGAGAACCCTACAGTCATGACTGCAACAGTGAAACACGATGAACATCAGGCAGCCAACACCATTTTCTTTAGTTTTTCTTGCTCCAGATGTCAGGTGCCCTCCAAATGGGGAGCAAAATATATATATATAAGAATATATAAACTATATATACATGCAATGACATAAACTTTACCTTCATATAAAAGCAAATACACCACAAAGGCTGTCGAATATAGTGAAGGAAAGAGAAGCTCCAGAATAAAAGTGGGAGGGGGATGGCAGGCGGCTAACCTGGACTGCAACAGTGAATACACTCGAACATCTACATTTATGGTAAGTGTACACAACTGTACTATGTTCTTCGTGCTTAACTGTTGCAGTCATTACATTTGGGTAGAATCCCAAAGCTATGGATGGGAGGCTGGAGCTAAACAGCATTAGGAGCGGCTATAAGGCCCTGCAGAACTGCAGTGGCAAAGCCTGCCCTGGACTTAGAGAAGAGAGGCAAATGATAATGCTTTGTAAAGGTATGAACAGAACTCCAACTAGCAGCTTCTAGAATGTCTTTGGTTGGTACCCCTCTGAGAAAAGCTGCTGATGTAGCTGCTGCCCTGGTGGAATGAGACCTAATGCCCTTGGGCACCGGTTTACCATGATGTAAGTAGCAGAAACAAATGCAGTGGCTTATCCACTTTGAAACAGTCTGCTTCGAAATAGCCTTTCCCTCTGATCCTGTAGCAAATGCCACCAGTAGCTGATCAGTTTTTCTTAGAGCTTTGGTCCTGCTTAAGTAGAATCTTAGTTGTCTGTGTACGTCCAAGGAATGCAGAATCCGCTCCCCCTTGTTCTGCAGATTTGGATAAAAAGTTGGCAGATGAATAGTTTGGTTAAGAGCCACACTGGAAACCACCTTAGGCATAAAGGAAGGATTGGTCCTGAGGGATACCCTGTCTGGGTAAAATATGATAAAAGGCTCCACAGCCATGAGGGCCTGTAGCTCTGAAACCCTTCTTGCTGAAGTAATTGCCAAGAGCAAAGCTGTTTTCCATGATAAAAACTTTATATCTGCAGTAGCAGCTGGTTCAAATGGCGGCAGGGTGAACTTTTCCAACACAAAATTGAGGTCCCATGCAGGAATTGGTGATCCTCTGGGAGGCCTTAAATTTTTGGCCCCTCAAAAATACTGTTTTAGCAAAGGGTGAGAAAAGATCGGTGGCTCTGTGTTGTAATGAGCCGAGATGGCAGAGGCATGGATTTTTATTAATGAAAAAGATAGGCCTTTATCAAGCATCTCAGTCAAGTATTGTAAAATCTGAGGAATATTTGGCTCTGCTGTTTCTGTTCCTTGTGCTTGGTTCCAAGCACAGAATCTCTTCCATTTATCAGCATAAGATTTTCCAGTACTAGGCCTTCTGGCTTCCAAAATGACATCCATCACAGATTTACTGAGAGGTGTTGTTTGAATAACTACATGATCAGCCATGCTGCTAGGTTCAGTGTTTGGAGCCGATTGTGAATGATCTGATTGTTTTGCTGAGACAGTAAGTGATGTATTTAAGGCGAGTACCAAGCTGGAAATTGAGAATTATTCCTTAGGATTGGATACCAGTGTTGGCGGGGCCAGTCCAGGGCAATTAGTATCATTGTTGGTTTTTCTTGTCTGACCTTTAGTAGGACCTTGGGAAGAAGAGGCAGAGGAGGGAAGGCGTAAACTGATTGGTTTTTCCAACTGAAGGATAGGGCATCCACTTTCCTTGCTTGTCTGTGATAAGTCCTTGTGCAGAATTTGTCCATTTGTTAATTCCGAGGAGAGGCAAATAGGTCTACGTCCGGGCTCCCCCATTTCTTTGTTATCATGCTGAAGACTTGTGGATCCAGTTTCTGCTTAAGTGTCTGGCAGAGTATTTTGCTTTCCTGGCAGGAATTGAACTTGAAGATGTACTTGGTAAGTCAAGGCTGTGTCCCGCAATGCCATGGCTAGTCTGCAAAGGGGGTATGGGTGCGTGCCCCCTACTTGTTTATGTACCACATAACCGTGGTGTTGTCCGTCTTTATCAGTAGTTGTCCTAGATGAAGTAAGTCCTTGAAGGCTGTCAGGGCATTTTGAACAGCTAACATCTCCTTTTGGTTGACATGCAGATGCATTTGTTTTGGGGTCCATATGCCCTGAATGCATCTTCCTGCCAGGTGGGCCCCCCATGCATAGTCTGATGCGTCTGTAGTTAAGGTTTGGCTGGCAGGGGGTAGAGTGAAAGACTGTCCCATGTTTTGGTGACATGCCTCTGCCCACCAAAGAAACTCCTGTTGTAGGCAGGGAATGAGAGGAATCATTGTTTCCAGACTGTGACAATGTTGACTCAATAAACTTTTTAGATACCACTGTAATTTCCTCATATGCAGTCTTGCATATGGAATCAGTAGAATGCAGGATGCTATGAACCCCAAAGCCTGCAGAATTTGTCTTGCAGATAACTGGGTTTTTGTTGCCATCTGTTTGAAGTAAATAGTCAGATGCCTTTGTTTGTCTGGCATGAGGAAAGCCATCTGGGCAGTTGTATACAAGCTTGCACCCAGGAATGTTATCTTTTGAGAGGGTATCAGTTGTGATTTATTTTGGTTTATTGTGTACCCTAGGCATGTTAGAAGCCTTTTCACAAATGCCAGATGCTGATGAAGAATGTCCTTGTTCTCTGCTTGAATGAGACAGTCGTCCAAGTAAGGATAGATTCGTATACGTCTTTGTCTGCAAAATGCAATTACTGGTGCCACGCACTTTGTAAAGACCCTGGGCGCAGTAGACAAGCCAAAGGGCAGTGCAGAGAATTGGTAATGCATAAAACCAGCCTTGAAACGGAGGTATCTTCTGCATGATTCCCTTATTGGGATATGCAGGTATGCCTTTTTTAAGTCTAAAGTCACTAGCCAAGCATTCTTGCCCAGCATGGGCAGAAGCTGCTGCAAAGTTAGCATTTTGAATTTTGGAATGTCCACGAATGTGTTCAAAATTGATAAATCCAGTATTGGGCACCAGGCCTTGTCTTTTCTGGGTACCAAGAACAGTCTTGAGTAAAACCCTTGTCGTTTTTCCTGTTCTGGTACTGGCTGAATAGCCCCTACATCCATGAGGGACGTAGCTTGTTTCTGTGCCTCTGCCCATTGATTTTTTTGGCAGATCTGGCCAACCGTTTGGAATTGGCAGAGTGTGGAAGTGGAATCTGTATCCCTGGGATACTATGTTTAATACCCACTTATCCTGGGTTATTAACTGACAATTTTGAGCATAAAGTGCTAATTTTCCCCCTACGGGAGCTGACAAAAGATAAGTGCTTGGTGATGGCAGAGGGAAGTCATTGAGATTGTTTACTGTAGGGTTGTGTTTTATTTCCTCCAGATTTGGAGGTAGAGGCACCCCATTGCTTTGACCTGTAAGAACCTGTGACTGGTAGCTAGAACCTTTAGGGTGCCTGGATTTGCCCTGTGGAGCTTTGTCGGACACAGGAAAGGACCAATTTTTTGTAGGCCAGTGTCTACTGAATCTTGATGGCTGCACTTGTAAGACGTCTTTTACAGTTTGCATATACTTAGCTTTGTCTTCCATTTTCTTTAAAACCTCTTCTGCCTTAATACCAAACAGAGTATCATGCTGTAAAGGTGCATCCAGCAATTTAGCTTTAACATGATCATGCAAATTTTGCTCTTTCAACCAGGCATGCCTTCTAATCACAGATCCAGTAACTGCGGCCCTGCAGGAGGCCTCTAAGGAATCAAAACCACATTGCAAAGTATGCTTTCCTACTTGTTCTGCTGCATGCAATAATTCCTGCAATTCTTTATTTTTTACACATTCAGAAATCAACATCATTTTCTGTTTCAGTAATCCCATAACATGCTGTTGATACTTAAGCATATGAAATTGGCAGTTTAATGCCCTAATTGCCAAGGTAGCAGATGTATAAACCTTCTTTCCCCATCTATCCTGTGCCCTGGAATCTCTATCAGAGGGGGTAGGATTTTTTGCTGTTGAGGCCTTTACACCTTTTGGACCCTGTGAAACAGTTTCAGGGTCAGCAGCTGGGTTTTTAAATAAAAATTTATGTGAGCCAGGAATCCTGTAATATCTGTCTGGCTTGCTAGGAGCCAGAGGTAAGGAGTCTGGAGTCAAGCTTGACTCCGAAAACACATCATCCACAATGTCTAAAACAGGAGGTATGGCTAAAGGCCTATGCTGAGGGAGAAGAAGGAAATCCCTAAGTCTCTTTTTAGATTCTGAGAAATCCTGACTCTCCCAGTGAAAATGCTCCCTCAAAGGATGCAAGGTTTCTCCAAAGGAATAATCTTCAGGAGGAGATGCAGATGGGATAGATTCCTCTGCATCAGAACACTCATAGGGTGGTATAGAAAATTCCTGATCAGAAGAGGAATCAGAAGAAATAGAAACCTGATCTGAAGATTCATAATCAGTGTCTTGCCAAGGCCTCTTATCAGGAGGGGGTTGGGAACCCCTGATCAAGGTAAATACGTCTTCAGCCATTTTGATCATCTGCTTTTTGGGCATAGAGGCCTGAGCAAGTGGCTCATGCGTCATTATTTTAGCTTTAGAAGTTGCTTTTGTCTTTGATTCTGAAGCTGGCGTCGGTTTTATATCGAAATGCAGAGGCCTGAAGACACCCTCAGAAGCTGGTGCCTGCTCAGCGGCTCCGGACTCATCTGAGGGACAGACATCCGTGGATACAATACTTTGAGAATCTCGCGGTGTGCCGGACTCCACATGGGTCTCAGTAGAGGCCTGCGACTCAAAAGTAGTGGGTATTAGGGGCTGCGAAAGTGCCTCACTGAGTACCGGCGACTGGCTTAGGAGAAGCTTCGTCGTCGGTTTTGGACCTCGACAGTCTGTCTCTGTCCTTTTCTTTGCGTTTTTTTCTGAACCCCGGTAGTCGGATTGCTATCCGACGACATTGCAGGATAGTTAAATCTGTTTCCAAAATATTTTGAAGCAAAGATATACCGACGCTTAATAGTGAGTTGGTTAAATCTAGCACAAAACTGACAGCTAGGCACGTTGCGATCAGGGCCTAGGCAAGGAATACAGTACAAATGGAAATCCTTATGAGGTATTTGCTTCTCACAAGTAATGCAATTATTAACTTTTACTCACATCGATATGGAACAAGAAAAAGTTTCCCCAACGGGGTACTTTGCTTTAGTGTAGACTTCAGTTCTGAAACTCGAATTCGATAATTTCAGGAGTCGGCCAACCGGCACTTGCGAACTGCTTCTGCTTTGGGCACCATGCAGCAAGAAAGAGTAAAGAAAATGGTGTCGGCTGCCTGTTTTATACCCCTGACGACCTGATGTCATGGAAGAAGAGACAGCAACCGACACAGGACCCAAGACGTTGGAATTCAAGCCAACTGAGGGCAACCGGCCAGCAGATTACCCAAATGTAATGACTGCAACAGTGAAACACGAAGAACATCTAAAGATGTGTTTCCCGTATCTGTCCATCATCCTAGAGTCACTGTTAGGAGGATGGACAGAAGAAGAGGTTTCTGACATCTCTTTCTTGTTGGCCGCCGCCACCACCATGGCATCAACGGGAACTCCCTTAGTAAGAAAGGACCTGTCTTGGAGGTAGGTGATAAATTTGTTGGGTCTCCGAAGGACAGGTTCTATGGAATCAGGAGACTCCCACGCCCTTCGAGCAACCAAATCCATTAATTCGTCAAAGGGCAGAGAAACCCAGGAGGTGGAAGGTTGAGACCCAAAGGCCTTCAGGAGCACTGACTCATCCTCATTAGGGGTAAGGGACTGACAGTCGCCCCTCTGCCTTAGTATTTCCAATATGTCTGCAAACGAGACATTCACAGAGGGGGACCGTGGGGACCCTTCTGATTCTTCTAAGTCAGTGTCTGATGTTAAGGATTCCTGAGGGGAATCCAAATGCCTCCTCTTGCACACTCTCTTCCTAGGGACCTCATCAGTGGGGCCGTCTGGTGAAGTCTCAGTAGAGCAAGGGTCACCCGATGGGGTCACCTGAGACTCTGGGTCTTGACGCTTGGTAGGAACCTGTGATGTAGAGACAGAACACAGCCCTTTAGGAGAGGAAAAGGAAAGATCCGAAGAGGTAAAGGTTTTTGCAGACATGACCCTCCTCATGGCATCGAAGGCACTGGTGTCTCGGCCTAAGGAGTCCGCAGGTTCCGAGAAAGATGGCAACCACCCGGGGCAGAGGCCACAGGTTCCGAACCAGAAGACGGAGCCGAGCTCATCTGCGCCGAAGCCCCGAGAGGGAGAGTTGGAACCGAAGCCTCGGTTCGACTCTCCCCCCAGAACCAACAAGAGAGTGTCGGCTCCGAGATTCTTCGATCGGAACCGAAGAAATCAAGGTTGACGGGGCCGAGGGCACTGAAACAGGCCTCAGCCCCGAGGGTTCCACAACTATCAGATCTTCTCTTTCCGGCTCCGAAGGCTCGACTAGCCTCGGAGGAGGAGTAGAATTCGTAACAGGGAGGGTCACTGGCTTCGAAGTCAGTTGAGACAAAGCCAAAAGCAATTTGGCCAGAGCCGGGTTCTCTAAGAGCCTCTGCACCACACGGTCCACATCGATGTCCGAAAGGGTTCTGGAAGAATGGGTCAAAGGAGCCGAAGAAGCCACCGACCTCAGGATCGGAGACTTCAACACTTCCAACACCAGTTCCAACACTGGGATTTGGCTCCGAGATATGAGTTTGGTGCATGGCTCCCAAGACTGAGAAGCCAGCGACCGAGTCTTTTCAGAGGTGCTCAGAGCCGAGGACCTGGGGTCCGAGGACACCGTTGAAGACGTCTACCCCTTCAAGGACTTGAGGTCTGGTCAGTCTTGTCCAATGCTTCCTGAAAATCTGGCTTTAACAGCCCTCTATCCACCAACTTCCTTCACCTTTCTAACATAACCCTGCCACTGAAGGATTGGCAGATAGAGCAATCCTCTTGTAAATGTATCGGCCCCAAGCAATACACACAAGAAACATGATTATCGATAATGGACATTTTCTGTCCACAGTTACACCTCGTAAACCCCAACTTCTGTTTTTCAGACATGACAAAATCAAACACAAATTATCAGATCCCTGATAAGATATATCTAATAAAAGAATTATCAAGAAAGTTCAATCCCTGAACAATCTAATAATATTAAGTGTGTATATATATATATATATATATATATATATGGAGAAAGTTGAAATCCCTAAACAGAAAGAAAAATATCAATACCAAGTTGAACAACAAATCTAACTGTGCACACTATGTGACAAATAACAAGGCGATAGGGAAACAACCTGACAGAGCCCTGTCAAGTAAAACGCCAACTAAAGAAAGGCCAAAGGCCTAAGAGCAACTATTCCAACAATATAAACACTGCAGTTAACTCACTGAAATGCAACAAATATCTGTGATATGTCTAAATAATCTATGATAAACTATATCTATAGAAAAAAATTGTCCAAAGACAGGGAAAAAAAGATTACTGGCCCGAGCTTCTCCGAAGATCGTGCAATCCATTGCAGCTGCAAACTAGATCTGGGGTTGGTAGGAGAGCATCATGGGATATGGACTGTGCCTCGAGCTACTCAAAGATCTTGAGCTTGGAAAGTGGCTGACTCAGAGCTGATGGATCGGCTCTGTACCCACGTGTAAGAACAAACGGCGAGATTGAACAACTTCACATCATTGTGTAACATTATCTATGGCAGGTGGACAACAACTACAACCAGGTCAGACAGCTTAAGTATAGTCCACCAGATCCTCCAGGAACAGGAAGGGGGCAGGAGGGAGGGATGCAAGAATGTAGGCGAGATGGACTACAAACATGGAACGTTATGGTAAGTACATAATTTCTTTATGTTATGTAGTCCTATCTCGACGTAATTCTTGCTGGATGGGACAGCGTCCCTAGCATCTTTATCCTAGGTGGCTCAAGCAAAGAGACGCTTCAGCACAGTGGACCCAAAGGATGACCTGTCCCAGGAGGCCAAATCCAATCTGTAATGAATGACAAAGGTATGTGGTCTTGCCCAAGTAGCTGCTGCGCAAATAGTATCAATTGGGAGCCTAGATCTAAAGGCACATGAAGTTGATACTGCCCTTGTAGAATGGCCTTTCACTTTGTTGGGTGACTGTTTACCAGCAGTCTGATAAGCAAAGGAAATGCAATCTGAAAGCCATTTTGAAAGGGTAACCTTAGAAACAGGCAAGCCTTTATTTTTGTCCGAAAAGGAAACAAATAATTGATCTGATTTTCTAAATCATTTAGTCCTGTGTAGGTAAAACCTGAGAATTCTGTGGGCATCTAATTGGTGCGGTCTGTATTCAGATTTATTAGAATGATTTGGAAAAAACACCGGTAGCTCAACAGAAGTGTTAAGATTATGTTCTGACCATACTTTAGTAAGAAAAGAAGGGTTAGTCCTAGGTGCGACTCTATCCTTGTGGAAAACAATGTAAGGGGGTCGAATAGTAAGAACTTGCAGTACTGAGACTCTCCTAGCAGAGGTTATGGCTACTAAGAATAGTGTTTTCCAGGATAATAATTTCAGATCCGATGAAGAATATGGTTCAAAGGGTGAAGAAATTAAGGATATGAGAACTAATTTTAGGTCCCAGGGTTCTGGTGGCTGTTTGATTGGAGGCCTGAGAAGGAGAACTAGCTTCAAAAAGGTTTTGCACAAAGAGTGGGACATGATGGGATTTCCCATGAATCCAAAATGGTAATTAAAGATGGCAGCTTATTGGACTCTAACTGTAGCGGCTGCAGCCTCTTCATGAAAGATGGACGCAAGGAAGGACAAAATAGATTCTATAGGAGCTGTATAGGGGTCTAAGCCTTGGTTTACAGCCCAAATGGAGAACCTTTTCCATTTGCTGGAGTATAACTTCCTAGTGGAAGGCTTGTGGGAGGAAATCAGAATGTGTTTGACAGAAGGTGAGAGGGAAACCCACCTGGCTATTCGTGGAACTGGAGCAGCCATGCTGTCAATTTTAGGATGTGGATGGACGGGTGTAACTGCCCCAATTTATGAATCAGTAGATCTGGAGATGGTTCCAGAATCCATGGTTCCTCCAATAGGTAGGGCCACAGAAAGGGAAATTAGATTTGGCGTGGCCAGTAAGGAGCAATGAGGATCAGGGTACTCTTCAACTGTTTTGCTTTCTGTATTACCTTCGGAATGAGAGGAAAAGGTGGGAAGGCATAAAGAAGTCCCGGGGGCCAATCGTAAACTACAGCATCCCTGGGTGACATCCCCAGATGGGGAATTAGGGCAAAGTAGTTGCTGCATTTGGTGTTCAGGTGTGTGGCGAATAGGTCGCAGCAAGGCTGGCCCCATCTGTGAAAGATCTCTTTCGCAACTTCTGCATTCAGGGACCACTCGTGAGGCATCAGAATTGCTCGACTGAGTTTGTCTGCTATCACACTAGACTTCCCTGAAATGTGCATTGCTACCAGAAAGCGTTGAGTGTCCATCACCCAATCCCGAACTCTGAAGGCCTCTCGGCAGAGCGGGTAAGATTTGGTTCCACCTTGCTTGTTTATATACCACACAAAAGACATGCTATCTGACTGAATCGCAATTGTCCCAGTAGGAAGAGAGCTGTGAAGTGCTTGAAACGCATATAACACTGCTCTCATCTACAAAACACTGATGTGCAAGTGGTTCTCGTGGTTCTGCCAAGTACTTTGGACTGTCATTCCCAAATAATGCCCCCCCACCCTATCTGGTAGGTGTCCGTGGTCAAAACTGCCTTTTCTTGAGAAGGAACAGGTGGACGACCTAAGAGAAGTTGTTCCGTATGCAACCACCATGTCAGATCCTTCTTGCAGGTGTTTGTGATAAGAATCTGATGAGACAGGGGAAGTTCCTTCATTGACCATTGGGCAAATAGCAGCCACTGATGTACCCTCATGTGCAGATGGGCTAGAGGAACTAATAGAATGGAGGAAGCCATAGTCCCTAGGACTTGAAGGACTACCCTGGCCTGAACTTTGTGACTGTTTAGCAAGATCTGACTTGGTTGTGTAATGATTCTACTCTTTCTGGTGTTAGTCTTGCTGACATGGTGGTTGAGTCTATTTCTGAGCCCAAGAACACAATGTGCTGTGATGGAGATAAGGCTGATTTTTTTAGGTTGACTGTGATGCCTAAACTGGCGCACAAGGATAGAGTCTCGTCCCTGGTTCTGATGATTTGATGCTTGGTGGTAGCAGTGAGAAGCCAGTTGTCTAGGTACAGAAACACCTGGAATCCTTGACGTCTCAGGTGAGCCGTTACCACTGTCATGCATTTGGTGAACATTCTGGAGGTTGTAGTGAGGCCAAAGGGCAGTGTTCGAAACTGAAAATGACTGGCTCCCAGCCGTAAGCAAAAGTGCCTTCTGGAGTGCCTGGCCATTTTGATGTGGTAGTACGCATCCTGAAGATGTATTGAGCACATCCAATTGTCTTTCCCAATAAAGGGAAATATCGATTGCAGAGTGACATTTGGAACTTCAATTTTTTTACAGACTTGTTGAGTCTGCTGAGATCTAGAATTGGTCTCCAGTCCCCTGTCTTTTTTGGAACTAAAAAGAAGAGTAAATTCCGGATCCAATTTGCTCTGTGGGGACTTCTTGGATGACTCTTTTTTACAGCAACGAGATGACCTCTGATGTTGCACAGTCTAGTTGAATGGGTGGCACGTCTGGTAGAGACCGGTTTACTGGGGGATTGAAAACAAAGGGGATCAGATAACCTCTGGATATTATGATCTGTACCCAAAGATCTTGTGAAATGTTTAGCCAGGTGCTTGGGTACAGCGACAGATGACCCCTGACTGCCTCCAGAGACGGACAGTCAGGCAACCCCTCAGAGGCGATGGAAGGGACGATCAGAGAAGGTTTCTCCATCTCCCTGGTGTTGCGGACCTCCTCTGCCATGAGGACGGCATCTTCCATTATATCCTCCCCCTCTGCCTCTAGCAGAGGGTTGACCTTGTGCCTGAGGGAAACCTTTTTGGGATTTACGAAACCACATTTTCCCTCCTGCATTACCCTTGGGATAGGGTCTAGACAGAAGGGAGAAACGGACTCCGACAACAGATAAGGTTTTCCCTTCCTGCTCGCACTGGTCAAGGTCTCTATCACCTAAGGTCCAAAAAGAGATGAACCATCAAAGGGAGGTTGGTGAAGGAAGACTTAAAGGATTCCGTGAAGTTGCAAAGATGCATCCAAGAATGTCGCCTGAGAGAGATTCCTGCTGCGGCTGCCCTACTCGCTCCATCTGCTGCATACGATATCAGCCTCATGGAGGAGTTAGCTATCAACGTAAGGGTGGAGAGCTGTGCAGAAACCTTATCCGTGGATCCTGGAGCTACTGAATCCTGAAGGGTATCTCCCAACTCCTTCAGGAGATCCCTCTGATCGAGTAAAATGGGTAAGGTAATTCAGCAATCTTAGAGTAAATGCTGCTGAAGAGAAGATACGCTTCCCATACCTATCCATTGTCCTGGACTCCTTGTTAGGAGGATGGATATTAGAAGATGTTTCGGACAACTCCTTCTTGGTGGCCACTGCTACCATAGCGTCAATGGGAACTCCTTTGGAAAGAAAGGACTTATCTTCTGGTGCAGTCATGAATTTGTTTGGCCTCCACAGGACAGGTTCCACTGTGTCTGGGCAGGTCCAGACTTTCTGCAATATGATCCCTAAGAGTTGTTCATAAGGAGTTGTCACCCAGGAGGTGGAAGGTCGGGAACCAAAGTCCTCAAGATACAGTGATTCATCCTCAGCAGGGTTAGAGGTCTTCCAATCACCCTTCTGTTTAAGGATTTCTAGGACGTCAGAAAAAGAGACATCCCCAGAGGGGGATCTAGGGGACCCTTCTGATTCCTCCAAATCAGTGTCAGACGTGACAGACTCAGGTGAGTCAACATGCTTCCTCTTACAAAATCTCTTCCGAGGGAGCTCTCCAGTGGTATAATCTGGGGAGGTCTCGGAAGAGGGGGCACCTCCAATGGGGGCTCCTTGAATCTCTGGTTCCCTACGCTGTGGGGGTGGGCAGGGGAGAAGAGGTTGCTGCCGGCTGCTGATGGGACATAGGTTCCAAAGGTATGGCTTTTGCAGAGGATAAAGCCTTCTCTATTGCTTCGAAAGCCTTTCCTCCCTTTTCAGAAGACCACCTCTGCTCCGAGGAGACAGATGGTCGGCTCCGAGCAAGGGGAAATGGCTCTGAAGCAGATGTGAGAACCGAGCTGAGTCGATCCGAAGTGCCGAGAGGGACGGTAGGTTCGGAAGAAAACCCAAAGTGACTATACCCCTCTGAGTTGACTTCAGAGCGTCGGCTCCCATATCTCTCGGCTCCTGACTGAGCCACTGAGGATAGAGTTATCAGTTCCGAGGAAGCAGGGAGAATCCTCAGAACCAATGGATCCAACATCGAAGAACCTGAAATGATTGGCTCCGAGAGCGAAGCAGTCGGAAGAGGAGCAGTGGTTTGCAAAAGGGTCGGCTCCAAAGCTTTTGGGTCTGGAGGCGCCAATTTTCTTGCCAGAGCTGGGTCAGAAAGCAACCTTTTCACCACCCGCTCGATGTCCTCATCTGAGAGTGTCCTGGAGGATCAGGTGGAGACAGAAGGAGATCTCCTCCACTCCAAAACTAGAGATCTCAAGGTAGGTGAGACAGGGTCAATGTCAGGTAATTGTCTCTGTACCAAAGGTTGCCTCGGCACCGAAGAGTCCAACGGTACCGATAGAGAAGAAGTGGAATCAGAGCCAGAACTCCTTGGCTCTGACGCTTTGGACTTTTTCAACGTTTCCTAAACTGGAGCTGAAGATTTTTGTTTAGAAGTCTTAGAAGCTGTCTGACCAAGTTCCAGCTGTTCCTGGAAGGAACTGGTCATAAGACCCTATCTATCAATTTTCGTTTCCTCTCGTTCAAAACCCTAGTACTGAAGGCATGGCAAAAAGTACAGGGCTCTTGCAAATGCTTCGTCTAAGCAGTACACACAACTAGTGCGACTGTCAAAAGACATCTTTTGTGAACATTGATCACATTTTTTAAACCCCGAAGGGCGATGGTCCTTGTGTTCTCTTGTCCTTTTCCTTAGACATGCTAATAGGAACAAACTAAGAAGCTACCTAGAAAGATACCAACACTAACTATACTAAATTACTATCTATGGTTACAATAACAACAAGAACAGTAAAGATAGAGAAAGGAAAGATTCTATTTGTTTATTATAAATTTTTTTTTGAGGAAACATACAGGGAGGAAAGGCCCTCTAACTTAAACGGGAAACTACGGCCCTCTAACTGAAATGGGCCATACAATCCTTTGGGGGGGGGGGGGGGGATAGGAGTCAAACACTCAGTACAATCACACAATAAGCTAGAAACTACAAGGAATCAAAGATAAGGAAAAAAGGTGCAGAAAAAAGCCAGATTTAGTAAATCAATCTTTTACTTAGCCAACGAGCCAGTAAGGAGACAACCTCGAAGCTTTCAAGGCAAACGAGATCTGGGGAATTGTCGTGAGGCACCATGGGATAGGGGTTAGCCTCGAGCCAGTAAAAACTCTCGAACTTTAGTACTGGCCGAGTAGGAGCCGAATATTGGCTCTGAACCAAGCCAGCAAGTATTACAGCGAGATAGGACTACATAACATCAGATTTTTCATGTTCACAGCACAATACTTTAATCACAGGGTCAGTGAGATTCAACTAATGCTTTTATTCAGAACTCATGTCCAAGAAATCTCCCAGTAACTTTACCTGCAAGTTTCTTCATTCGAAGTTCCAAAAGCCCTGTAGTTCTGCTTGGATCAGAGTTGTTTAGAATAGCCAGTGCAAACTTGCCATCATAGAGATGTATCCCTCTGATAATCAGCAAGTTGTCCAGTGGAATGTACTTTGCAGTGTTGTTTGCTATTAAAACATAGCCAAGAACTTCTTTAATATCCTGCAGAGACAGAAAGCAAGAAAAAGTCTTGTCTACTTGAATTTGGTGTTCATAGTTTTGAATCAGTGTATGAAGACATGCTTACACATTCATGAACGTGCAGGCGCACACACACAGCTGTATACTTACACTACAAGACGCCTTCATGCAGTTGACTAACACACATAACAGATGTACTAGAGAGGGAAATGATAGTTCCACATTTCTTAATTCTACTTTTGATAATCAAGTAATGCCATTAAGCAACCATGGCCTCCCTCTTCTGGAGAGATGGGTGTGCCACACAGTTTACTATGCAGCTAAAATCTATCAAGAATCAGACCCAAGTCAGTAAAAGGTAGCTTACTCAATTTTTTTCAACTGCTAGCTATTACTATATTTCCAAACATGCTGTGGCAGAAGAGCAGTAGTAGAGCTATACTGAAACATTCAATCTTCACTGCAGCTTGGCACTGGTATTCCCAACAAGTGCATACTCTAGGAAGCCAGTGTGAAACAAGTCTCTTCAGGCTGGTAAAGAAATTGGTCAAGTGGTGTGACAATGAATAAATTCATTCTACATGCAAATAACACAGCACTATATTGTTTTATCACTAATCGTTGTCTTGCATTCCATGACAATAACTCTACACTAGAATATCATAAAAGGAGGCAGGCAGGGGAGAAAAAGGACTAACATTATAAACTCCAAATTATGAATACTAGAGGTATGGGTGCTGAGAAAATCTGGACCTATAAAGCAGTACGGTAAAGTTCAGTGCAGGCACCTTTGTGATTACAAATTCACAACTAAGAAATGTGTACATTTTTATTTGCTAGTAAGTAAGTGAACTGTAGCCACTACAAAATCATGTTCAAACATGACCCTAGTTTTCAAAGAAAAGGGCAATTGCAACATGTGTGTGGACAATTCAGAACAGCCAGCTTGTTGTTGGATAGTGTGAGCAAATACAATATGGTAAAAACACATAAACATTTTGGACCATGAAACAAAAACCTTAACCATTGAGCCACTGTGCTGGCCACTTAGATATAATCAAATCATATCAAGCATTATTCTGTTCAACTCTGGATCACTGGCAGGGAAAGGAAATGTGTCTTACATAAAAGGAAAGCAAAGCAGGCGAAGAACAAACACAAACCCTGAAAGAGGAAATGATATAGTTTGTTCTGCAGCAAATGGATTGCAAAGCAAATGACTAAATTACATTTAGAAAAAGCAGTGTTACTGTTTAACTACCAGACAATCCACTCTAACAACCACTTATGTTTAAAATCTGTGTTAAAATGGTCTGGTCAACAGGGCATAAAGGGTAGTTAAAATTAAATTTACACTGAATGCAGGAAGCTTAAGCCTAATACTGAAGGGTTCAGTTCTCTGCAATATCTTTACCGGCCAACACCTCAGAAGGGCTGAGAGAAAAAACTGCCTCTTTGCAAATGAAACAAAGCTATGAAACATGCCTGAAGGAAAAGGTGGGATGAACATTTTGATGAGACATTTATCAAGGTCAGAGAAATTATCAAATGCACAGCAGCACAGTTTCAATGCCAAAAGTTGCAAGACAGAGACAATTGTGATTGGGTCTCTCATCATAACCAGATTGTGTTTGAGAAACTGATGAAAGAAATTCATCTCAGGTGTGATACCCTGAGTGTGACAGTAATAACCCATGTTTGATTTGTAGCCTAGGCACTGGAGAAGGTAATCAGAAAGTATGAGAGCAAGTGGCACCTTCAGGCTCTTCCATTTTTGGAGGGAGAGGGTGGCAACGTGGCACTGGGGACAGTGTTGTCGCCTCATAACAAGAGGTTCCTTGGTTCAACTCTCAGTTGGGGTACCTTCTGTGCGGAGTCTGTATGTTGTCCCTATGTTTGCTTGGGTTTCCTCCAGGTGCTCCAGTTTCCTCCCACATTCCAAAGACACGCAGTAGGTGGACTAGACACTCTAAACTGGCCAAAGGTGTGAGTGTGTGGTGTGGAAGAACTACTGTGGAAGGTCTAGCCACCCGGTAGTGTAAACCCTAGCTCTGGATGATTGTCACTGTTGAAGTGATGCCCAACCCCCCATATGGAAAAATGGGAAAAAGGGGTTCTGGATCGATGGATGGAGATGGTCCCACACTACTGCATGCCTGATACTTAATGGAGGTTAGGCATGCCAGCTACACTGTATACAGGATTGAGGACAAATGCATGAAGTACATGTGAACTGACAAATCAAGTGGTCACAATATTAATATCTGCATGGAAACATGCCTGAAACAAGTTCTGAATGTGGCCACACTTTCAATGGGATTTAAGAAATATATTCCAATGGGTGGTTAGAAACTTACAGGAAAACTACAGCAATTCATTTGGAAAGGGTTTACTTAGCCACTGCAAAATACATCTTATCCACAGCAAAAAAGGCAAGAAGTTTTTCTTTTTCTGATTTCAAGCACTCTTCTTCAGGTAAAACCTTATTGAGCACACACAGGATAGGAATGACTCCCCTGCATTCTGTTCAAGGAAAGAAAACAGGGGGGAGGAGGAACTGGTAAGAGGGCAATGCTGACATTTTATTTTTAGAGAAAATTTGGGTTAGTCCTAAAGACAGCCCGACCCAAATGCCAAACAGTCCCCAGCTTAGACATCTTGCAGGATGGGGTGATTGCAACTAAAAATAGTATACTCCAAATCATAAACTTCAAAAATGCCAAATCGAGGAATGGGAAAACCCAGCAACCATGAACCTGAACTCTCAGGAAGGAGAAGAATCCTTCAAAAAAGGCAAGAATACAGAAAAGTACAGTTGAACATCTACATTTATGGTAAGTGTACACAAGTGTATTCACTGTTGCAGTTATTACATTTGGGTTATCTGCTTGCAGTAGCCCTCAGTCGGCCTGATTAACAAAGTCTTGGGTCCTGCGTTGGTTGCTATCCCTTCTTCCATGATGTCAGGTCGTCAGGGTTATAAAACATGCAAACGACGCCATTACATCAGTTTTTCTTGCCCCAGATGTCAGGTGCCCCCTTAATGGGAAGCAATTAAATCTATAATACAAGGATACACCTCCAACAAAAAAGCAAATACACCAAAATGCTTTTTGAGCATAGTAAGTCAGAGTAGAGGTATAGCCAAAAGATGAAAGGTGGCTGGCGGGAGGGTAACCAGGACTGCAACAGTGAATACACTCGAACATCTACATTTATGGTAAGTGTACACAACTGTACTATGTTTTTCATGTTTCACTGTTACAGTCATTACAGTTGGGTAGATTCCCAAAGCTAAGGTTGGGAGGAGGAATTTAAATAGAATTAGGACCAGTTATAAGGCCCTGCAATACTGCAGTGGCAAAACCAGCTCTGGATTTAGAGAAAATTGGCAAACGATAACGAGTATGTACAGAACTCCAGGTGGCAGCTTTTAGGATGTCCCTTGTAGGGACACCCCTGAGAAAGGCTGAAGAGATAGATGCAGCCCTGGTTGAATGGGGTCTGATGCCCTGTGGGATAGGTTTTCCATGGTGCTTATAGCAGAAATGAATGCAGTGGCCTATCCATTTTGAAACGGTTTGCTTTGAAATAGCTTTCCCCTCTGTCCCTGCAGCAAATGCCACCAGCAGTTGTTCAGATTTCCTTTGAGGTTTAGTCCTGTCCAAGTAGAATCCAAGTTGTCTGTACACATCTAAGGACTGCAGTATCCATTCCCCTCTATTCTGTGGGTTAGAAAAGAAAGTAGGCAAATGAATGGACTGATTAAGAGCCACACTGGATACCACCTTGGGCATGAAGGAGGTATTGGTTCTGAGGGACACCCTGTCCGCATGAAAGATGATGAAAAGCTCCACTGTCATAAGGGCCTGTAACTCAGATACCCTTCTTGCAGAAGTGATTGCTAAAAGGAAAGCTGTTTTCCAGGAAAGGAATTTTAAATCTGCCGTAGCAGCTGGTTCAAAAGGAGGAAGTGTGAGTTTCTCCAAGACAAAGTTAAGGTCCCAGGCTGGAGTTGCAGCTCTCCTCTGTGGCCTTAAATTTTTGGCCCCTCTGAGGAAATGCTTGAGCAGTAGGTGAGAGAAGAGGGGAGGCTCTGTGCTATAATGAGCTGAAATGGCTGAGGCATGAACTTTGATGGAGGAAAAGGACAAGCCTTTACGAAGCATCTCAGTCAAATATTGTAGAATCTGAGGTAAATTGGGCACTGCTGCGCTCATCCCTTGACATTGGTTCCAGGTACAAAATCTTTTCCATTTTGCAGCATAAGATTTTCTAGTACTAGGCCTCCTTGCCTCTAAAATGATATCCATCACTGATTTACTGAGGGGTGGTAAAGAAGAGATTAGATAATTAGCCAGGCTGCTAAGTTCAGGGTTTGCAGCTGAGGGTGCATAATCTGGTTCTCCTGCTGAGACAACAGGGAAGGAGTCTGAGGCAGGTGCCATGAGGCCAAGCATGACACATTGCGCAGGAGGGGGTACCAGTGCTGGTGTGGCCAGTCTGGTGCAAATAAAATCGTCCTTGGCTTGTCCTGTTTGATCTTTAGTAGTACCTTGAAGAGCAGAGGCAGAGGAGGAAAGGCATAAACTGATAGTTTTTTTCCAGCTGAAGGATAGAGCATCCACTTTCCCAGCTAGTTTGTGAGGAATCCTTGTGCAAAATTTGTGCAACTGATGGTTCTGAGGGGAGAGAAACAAGTCTATATCTGGGCTCCCCCATTTGCTTGTCAACATGTTGAAAATCCTTGGTTCCAGTTTCCACTCATGTGGGTCAGGTCCATGAGGTTTCTGCTTAGTCCATCTGCCAGTGTATTTAGTTTTGCTGGCAGAAATTGAGCTTGTAGATTCACTTGGTAGATCAAGGCTGTGTTCCACAATGCCATGGCTAGTCTGCAGAGGGGCTAAGAGTGTGCACCCCCTGCTTGTTTATGTACCACATGACCGTGGTGTTGTCCGTCTTTACCATTAGTTGTCCTGGAAGAATGTGGTCCTTGAAGGCTGTCAGAGGATTCTGTACAGCTAACATTTCCTTTTGATTTATTTGTAGGTGCATTTGACTTGGGTTCCATTTGCCCTGAATGCACTTGCCTGCCAGGTGAGCCCCTCAATGCATAGTCTGATGCATCTGTTAAGGATTGGGTAGCAGGGGGTAGTGTGAATGGTAGTCCCTTGTTTTGGTGGCAGGCCTCTGCCCATCAAAGGAACTCTAGGCATAGGCAAGGTATGATAGGAATCATAGCTTCTAGATCCTGTGAATGTTGACACCATAGGCTTTTGAGATACCATTGTAGTTTCCTCATA
The DNA here is from genome assembly GCF_019279795.1 of Protopterus annectens. NCBI lineage: Eukaryota > Metazoa > Chordata > Ceratodontiformes > Protopteridae > Protopterus > Protopterus annectens. The sequence continues at coordinate 994,000,894 of NC_056735.1, read as the reverse complement.
TGCAGCCTTGCATATGGAATTAGAAAAATGCAGGAGGACATGAACCCCAAGGCTTGCAGTATATATCTTGCAGATAAAAGGGTTTTTGTGGCCACTTGTTTGAAGTAGGTTGTCAAATGAGTCCGTTTCTCTGGCATGAGGAAAGCCATCTGGGAAGTTGTATTCAAGCTTGCTCCCAGGAATATAACTTGTTGACAGGGTACCAGGTGTGATTTATTTTTGTTTATGGTGTACCCCAGACAAGTCAGTACCCTTCAAACAAAGGCCAGATGATTCAAAAGTATGTCCTGGCTTTCTGCCTGAATTAGACAATCGTCCAGGCATGGGTATATCTGAATATTTCTTTGCCTGCAGAATGCAATGACTGGAACTAGGCACTTTGTGAATACCCTGGGCACAGTAGATAAACCAAAAGGCAGTGCAGAGAACTGATAGTGCATGTAGCCTGCTTTGAAACGTAGGTATCTTCTGCAAGACTCCCTGATAGGGATGTGCAGGTATGCTTCTTTTAAGTCTAGTGTTGCCAACCATTCATCTTTGCCTAGCATAGGAAGCAGCTGGTGAAGAGTCAGCATCTTGAATTTTGGAATCACCTGAAAGGTATTTAGAGCAGAAAGGTCCAAGATAGGATGCCATGTATTGCCTTTTCTAGGTACCAGGAAAAGTCTCAAATAGAAACTTTGTCCCTTTTCCTCTTCTGGTACCAACTGAATAGCCCCCATGCTTAAGAGAGAGAGTACTTGATTTTGGGCCTCTGCCCACTGATTTGGGGGTAGATCTGGCCACCCGCTTGGTGTTGGTAAGGTGTGGAAGTGAAATCTGTATCCATGGGACACTATATTTAAAACCCATTTGTCCTGGGTAATGAGTTCCCAGTTTTTGGCCTGCAGACCAATCTTTCCGCCCAAAGGAGCATTCAGTTGGGATGTGCTTGAAAGTTTTAAAAGCAAGTCATTGAGACAGTTTTCCATAGGGGGGAGTCTTACTACTCCCTAATTTGGGAGCAGAAAGCCTCCACTGTTTAGTCTTGTGTGTCCCCTGGGACTGAAACCTGGGGTTTCTGCTGTGTCTGGGTTTGGCTTGAGAAGACCTGGAAAGGGCTGGAAAGGACCGATTCTTAGAGGGCCAGTGCCAACTAAATCTAGGAGGCTGAACTTGTAAGAAATCTTTAACAGTTTGCATAGATTTAGCTTTATCATCCATCTTTTTAAGAACTTCCTCAGCCTTGTTGCCAAACAGGCGGTCCTGATTTAAGGGAGCATCCAACAATTTAGCTTTAACAAGATCAGGCAAAGATTGCTCCTTAAGCCAAGCATGCCTTCTGAGCACAGACCCAGTAACAGCAGCCCTGCAAGAGGCCTCTAATGAATCAAATCCACATTGCAAAGTATGTTTTCCAACCTGTTCAGCAGAATGCATTAAATCCTGTAATTCTTTATTTCTGCACAGTCAGGAATCAATATAATTTTCTGTTTAAGCAATCCAATAACATGTTGCTGATATTTTAACATATGAAACTGGCAGTTAAAGCCCTAATGGCTAAGGTTGCAGAAGTGTAAACCTTCTTACCCCATCTATCCAGCGCTCGGAAGTCTCTAACAGAAGGGGGTAGGATTTTTAGCAGTAGAAGCCTTAATGCCCTTGGGTCTCTGTGAAATAGTCTCTGGATCCACAATAGGATTTTTAAAAAGGAACTTGTGTGAATCAGGAACCCTTTAATATCTGTCAGGTTTTCTGAGAGCAGGAGGCAAAGAATCAGGGGCCAAACTAGTCTAGTACAGGAGGAATAGCTAAAGGCCTATGCTGAGGCAGCAGTAAGAAATCCCTAAGCATCTTTTTTGAATCAGAAAAATCCTGGCTTTCCCAGTGGAATGCTCCCTTAGAGTATGTAAGGTTTCAGCAAAAGAAAACTCCTCTGGAGGGGAAACAGAGGGAATAGAGTCCTCTGCATCAGAATCCTCATAAGTAGATAAGGGCAAATCCAGATCATCAGAAGAATCAGAAAAATCAGAATCCTGGTCAGAAGATTCATAAACAACTTCAGTCCGAGGTCTCTTAGAAGAGGGAGGTTGGCTTCCCTTGATTAGAGTTATAAGATCTTCAGCCATTCTTATAATTTGCTTTTTAGGCATAGAGGCCTGAGCATGTGGCCTACAGGCGTCGGTTTTTAGGCAAGGTTCGAGATTTAGGCCTAAATGAAGAAAGAGGCGTCAGTTTAATATGCAAGTTCGTAGGCCTGAATACACCTGCACAGCGGCTCCGGACCCATCCAAGGTAGAGACATCCGCGGGTTCCATAGTTTAAGCATCTAATGGCATACCAGACTCCAAATGGGTCTCAGTAGAGGCCTGCGAATCAGAAGTAGCGGGTATCAGGTTTTGTGAAAGCACCTCACTGAGTACCAGCAAACTGGCGACTGGCTTAGGAGAAACGTCGGCAGTTTTGGACCTCGGCGGCCTGCCTCTGTCTTTATCTTTGTGTTTTTTTGAAATCCCAGTAGTCAGATGGCTAACCAACAACATTTCTGGATAAGTAAACCGAGAACCAAAATATTTAGAGGTGAAAATATACAGATGATGGATAGTGCTCTGATTAAATAAAGCACAAAACCGACAGCAAGGTACATCGTGGTCAGGGCCTAGGCAAGGAATACAGTACGATTTAAAATCTTTATGAGGTATTTGCTTTCCACAAGTAATGCAATTATTAACTTTTACTGACATTAATAAGGAGCAAGAAAACGTTTCCCCAACGGGGTACTTAGCTTTAGTTGAAGACTTCGGTTCTGAAACTCGAAAACAAAAATTTCAGGTGTCGGCTGATCGGCACTCGCAAACTGCTACTGTTTCGGGCACTGCACAGCATGAAAGACTGATGCAACGGCGTCGGCTGCATGTTTTATACCCCTGACGACATGGAAGAAGGGACAGCAACCAAAGCAGAACCCAAGACTTTGTTAATCAGGCCAACTGAAGGCTACTGCAAGCAGATAACCCAAATGTAATGACTGCAACAGTGAAACACGAAGAACATCTACAGTTGTGCAAGTTGAACTTACCATAACAGTAGATGTTCGAATGATCACTGTTGCAGTAGCCTTAGCTATATAGGTTATATCCAGCCAAGGAAATTACAGCCAGTTATCTTCCAAAGTTTCAGGGCACCTTCCATGTGCCCAAACTGTCAAGCAAGTTGAGTTGAGCTAACTAAAAGACAAGTTTGTGCACCGCGCCCTTCAAAGCTTTCCTGCTAGCAGAGAGAGGGAGGCTGAGCCCTGAAAGGCAATACTAAGAACAATAAAAATAAATGAAATAAATGTCCATGCCCTGACCTAAAAAACATTCTAAAAAACAACAGGGATGGAGGGAGGGAGCAGCTACTGCAGCAGTGACAATTTAAACAGCTACTATTTATGGTAAGTTCAACTTACAAAACTGTACTATGTTCATCATAATCATTCCTGCTACAGTAGCCTTAGCTATATAGGTAGATTACCAATGCCAACTACATTTGGTAGAAGAAGGAGAATAGTCCAGGAGCACCTGGAGAATAGTCCTAACAAAGCTTGATCAGGTCCTAGAGAAGTAATCATGCTTATACTACTTTTTGTATGTACAAAGGACTAAGTAGTAGCTACTCGATTACTTCTACAATCAAACTCCTTCCAAAAAGCCATAGACGAGGTCATGGCCCAAGCTGAGTGGGCCTTGATCCTGCCTAGAAAAGGCTTGTTATGGTGAGTACAACAAAAGATAATAACCTTACACAACCATATGGAAACAGTCTTTCAAGACAGTACCTCAGTTTTCTGTGGACAACCAAAGTATGGAGTACCCTTTCTTCCTCACTTCTAGGTTCAGGAATGTAAACAGGGAGATGGATACTTTGGCTTAAAATAAACATAAACTCAAATACCGGTTAAGGCATAGTTACAGTTGTGCACACTCAGCATTAATGTAGATGTTCAATAGTATTCATTGTTGCAGTCATAACTAATGGGATTTCCTGCCATTGAAACCTTTGGCTGGCTTGACTACCAGAGAATTTACTAGTCCTCCTGAGGCCGGCGACACCCTGAACAACATCAAGCTGTCAGGGTATAAAGGGAGTTGGTCGGCACCATAACCTTGCTTTTTCTTGCCCCCAACAGACAGCAGCCCTCTAACAGGTCCATAAAGCTAGAGGCCTGAGCTCAGAAACTCCGGAGAATGAGACTCCCAATATGGTTGCACATTCAGTAACAGCTTAATTCTAGCTCTCCCAGTGTGAAAAGAGAAACTCAGCAGAGACTGCCTTTTGTGTTTCTGGGTAAATTTCAGTAACTAGCTAGTAAGTGCACTGCTTGGATGCCAGGTAAAAAGTACAGAGAACCTGTAAGAAAATCAGCTACAAAAGATGAGGAAAAAACACCGACTGGGAAAAGTACTGCAGCTATTCAGGAAAAAGCAGTGCAAGCTCCAGACACGACTTCTAGTAGCCTAGAGGAAAGTATAAGACAACTGCACAGAGACCTGGTTAAAATACATGAAACACTGATGACGTATATCAACTCAAACAACAAAATGCTGGAAAAATGAAAAAGGCTTTAAACAGATCTTCAAATGAGATGATAAAACTGCAAAAATCAAACGTCAGAATGAAGAAAAGGCTGTCTGAATATGAGACTGCTCACGGAGAGATGTTTAAAAAAATAATAGACTTACAGCATGTAGGGAAAACCTGAGACTTTCAGCTGTACCAGAGAAGCTGTAGGAACAGACTGCATTAATTTTACAAAAGCACACATAAGCAACTGGACTGCATACCACAGCAGGACTTGTTAATTGAAAGGACACATTGTGTGTATGCTTCAAACCTAGTTATGAGAAAGCAACCTATACCTTTAATAGTAAAGATGCAATCCTACCAACAGAAGTTAATAATTCTAACAAAACTGTGGCAGAAGGACATATTCTAAAGGTGTAAGACAACAGAGTGTTTGTGGAGAATAATTACTCACTGTAAACAAGGCAGAAGAGGAGTAAATTTATTTTACTTTTCAGGGAATGTTGAGAAGCAGGCATGAGATTCAAACTGCTGCACCCAGTTATCTTCAAAATATTCTTCCCTGGAGGCACAAAATCATTTTTTGTTAAAGTACATGCTAAGGAGGAAATACAAAAGTTTGTCCAGCAAAAAGTGAGCTGTGAAACAGAAGGATATTCTGCTTCTTGATCTTCTGATAATAATGACCACAGAGAGACTGTGCCAGTGAAACCTCTTCCAATATTTCAAAGGAAGATGCTAGAGAGAAGGAAGGGAGCAAAAGAGCTGACTAGAAGAATCGAGAGTATACTGGAAATGAAGCAGAGACAGGATTTGGGAGATGGAGATGAACAGGAATGAATCCAGGAAATTGACACGTGGGATTACAAAGCAATAACTATATTTGTGACATACAACAGAACAAGAAAATTGGGAAATATGGGAATTTTTGAACTTTGTTGGGCTTGTGGGGGACTCTAAAGCATATGCCCTACTTCATGTCATTAACGTTTGGAAGAATACTTAGGGAGGGGAACAGTAGGGAGAAAGTTGACTGTAAGTAAAACAAATTTTTTTTCTTAACAGTACCGTTTTTATAGTGCACGTTTCTTTGCATGCTATCAAATAGTTTTCTCAGTTATTTCTAAGTGCAACTGGGACAATAATGTAAACAGGTGCTCCTACTTTTTTTTCTTTTTTCTTTCTTCTCTCTTTCTCCTTGTTCAGTTTTAAGAAATCTTGTTCAGTTTTAAGAAATGTAGGCAATGTAATGTAATAAAAAATAAAAGTCTGGTTAAAAGAGCATGAACAAAGAAAAAAATAATGTGCTTTTTCTCATTCTTCCATGGGTAGATGACTGGATTAAAGCCCTTAGCTTGATCTAGTGTTACGTTTTAAGAGAATGCAGGTAAATGAAAAAGAATATTGAATATTATATGTTTTTTTCTAGTAAATAAATGTATGCTTAATAGCAATTCTGTTATCTAGTATTCATGTATCCACAGAGACAATCTGATCAGGGGAAACTGGTTAGGAGATAATGTTCTCTGAAAGCATTCAGGTGTTTAACCAGCTAAGAGAGCTATAACGATAAGACAAAACCAGACACCACTTAGTAGAAGCATAGCTGCACCATGCATCTTAGCATGAATAATAGGTTAATTCAAGTCTGAGTATGGCTGTTGGGATATTTGTTCATATTAGGAGGATAAAACTTCAATATTCGAAGATGTACACAGTTTTATGTATTAGTATTAAGTTAATAGGTTTTAGGGGGTATTTGGGGTGTGTTTGTTTGAGGGCTTTCAATAAAACAAAAAGTTTTGTACGATGTGACATAGGCTCAAATGGAAATGATGAAAAATAACTGTCTAAAATTTCAACTTGCCAAACAGTGTATGCATGTCGCACAAAAGCTGAAACTAGACTATTATACATAAAAGGTTAGAATAATAAATTTTTAATACAATAATGCTTTCTGTAATGTCTTTAAATATCAATGCTCTCACAGATAAATACAAAAAAGAAAAAGTAGTGAACTATATTAAAAAATGTAGAGTGCAAATTCCTATGCTACAGGAGACACACTTGGAAAGAAGTAAACATGTGAATTTGATAAAGAAACTTTTCAGGTTAGTTCTTCAGCGGAATACCTGGGAAAAAGGAAAAATAAGTACTTATATTAATTGCAAGGGGAGCTCCAACAGTGATAGAAGAGGATAAAGTTAATAATGGTACATTTGTAGAAATAAGGTAATACTGAAAAGGGAGGAGGATTACACTGGCATGTATTTAGATTCCACCTAAAACTGCTATAATGGAGCTTAAGAAAAATATGCGAGAAATAATGAGCTTTCAGCAAGGAATATTACTTTTAGGTGAGGACTGGTATTTGATTTGCAGCAGTGAAGATGTGTCTGGGGGGCCCAGAAGCAAAGTATAATGAAGGAGGTTAGACTTTAAAGAAATGTATTAAAATATCTGGCATGGAAGATGTGAATTTAGTACTAGGAGTTTGGAGTGAATTTATATATCATTCCCCAAGATACAAAAACTGGGCTAGGCTAGACAGAATTCACAAGAAGATGTCTTTTAATTGACGGTCTTGATACGCGCCCAATAACTATTTCAGATCATGCTCTAATAATAACTATAATAAAAACACAGGGCAATGAAATAAAAATGAGACACTGGTGCTTCCCACCTATCTGTTGAAAAAAAGAATTTAAGGAATGGGTTGTGGAAATTATTCAAGAGCTACTACAGAAGACAGAAATTTCTTCTGAAAATATAACTAGGGAGTGGGATAAAATTAAAATGAAGTTTAAAAATACAGTGGAAATAAAGGGAGATAAGGTTAAGAAGTAACATGAATTATTTAGAGGGACTGACAACTGTTAAAGTGTTGCAGAACAGGGGGAATCTCAAAGAACAAGAACAGGTGTAACTGCAGAATGCTAAACATAAAATAAAGGATTACCTCAACAATTTGCCTACGTTTAGAAAGACTACTGTTAAGCAACTGTTTTTAATAACTCTAGAGCATAAAAACTTTTAGACCAATGACTCAGGCAACAGAAAGTAGAAAGGACTGTCGCCAAGCTTAGGTAGCCTATAACAAGGAATGTAACAAGAGATACTGTTGAAGTATTAGAAATATTATGGAAATTCTATGAAAATCTGTATAAAGTAGAGAAATATGGAAATCAAGAAAAGGTACAAATGAAAATGTCTAAGGAAGAATTACATATGGCCAAGTTGAGGTAGATGAGACTCAACTACTAACAGGATACGAGGAGATGAGATAAAAATGGTGATGTATAACCAATTTACAGAAAGTCCCCAGGAACACGTTATTTCTGTGGAAGTTTGGAAGCTAGGGGGGAAAAATGAAAGATCTGGAAGGTTTTGTTTAACAGTATTTTAAGAGGAGCAGAAATACCAACAACCTGGAAGAAAGTGGTGGTAACTATAATACCTAAAGAGGTTAAAGATCCATCAGATATAGCTTTATACAGGCCCATTTCAATACTAAACCATGATTATAAAGTGTTTATGTCTATAATGTGTAAAGGAATGGCAAAAGTGATGCGAAAACTGATAGATATGGATCAATGTGGTTTTGTGGAGGTTAGGCAAACATCTGACTACATTAACAGAACACCGTTGATCCAGCGTGAAAGAGAATGCAAGAAATTACCACTGTATTGGTGGGTCTTGATGCAGAGAAAGCATTTGATAAAGTAAGCTGGGACTTTATTAGCAGGGCAATGGAAAGATTTCCAGTCTCTGATAAAATAATAAAGTTGATTAGGAGTATATATATATATATATATATATATATATATATATATATATATATATATAAGGGATTGGAATCAAAAATTAAAGTGGGTGGGGTCTTCATTAATAATTTCTGTTTAAGCAGAGGAAGCAGGAAGAGGTATTACTTTTCCCCTTTGTTATATTTAGAACCACTGGCAAAGAAAGTAAGGATTCACAAATTCAAGGATATACTTGGTATGGTAGTCTAGAAAAGCTGACTATTTGCAGATATTTTATACCTGATAAAACCAGAAAAGGACATTACAGTATTGTGGAACATTTTGAGACAATTTCAAATCTTTTTAGGATACAAAATTAGTGAAGATAAAACAAAGGCATTAACAGTAAATTATCTACCCACACACAAATTGGTTCGGCACTAACCATGTATATGGGGAGTTGATAAAATGAAGCATTTAGCAGTATGGATTAAAAATAATTCCAGTGAGGCAGCTAACGATATGTAGGAAGAGACTAACCAAAAGATAATACAAGAACTGAGAATTTGAAAGCTCTGTTATATGGATATAGATTGTAAGATAAAAGCAGTTAAAATGTTTTTAGTCCCTTAAGTCTTATACCCAAGTAAGATACTTTTTTTTTTACCAACCAGAGGAGAAGTTGTGGATTGCAATTAATAAAGAGCTGACATATTTTAACTGTGAGGGGAAGAAGGCAAGAGTCAAGGTGGATAAGCTGATTCTTCCAACAGAACAAGGCAGACTGGGATTACCCGACTTGAAGGGGTATTTCACAGCTACACAGTTAAGGCTCCTATATACAGCACAAACAGAAACCTATAATTCAAAGTGGAAAGGGATGATGATGATGATGGGGGGGGGCTGAAGAAACACGGAGAGACTGTGATTTTTGGATACAGACCTTTAAAGAAGAACTAAGCCAACATAGGAATGGATAAAGGAGATTCCGCCAATAGGGATGATTCCAATTTGGGATACAGACAATAGGCAAGAGGGTGATGGAATTTATTGGAGAAAACTGGCAAAGGAACCAAAGTATTGGAAGCAGATAACTAGACAGGGAAAGGTAACAGAATAGGAAGATACCAAGAATTTATTTGGGTTGCAGGTTAGAGATTGCCTTCCCTATCAAGGATTGAGATCAGAGTAAAGGTAAAAACTGAAAGAAACGGGGGTCCTAAACAAAAGACCGGCACTGGTAGAGTTTTTAGTAGAATCTAGAACAGATGCTACCATTATAAAATGAATAATTAGTAGACCATATAAAATATTGCATGACAACTACAATAGTCTATCAGTAGAGTTTAGAAAGGATTGGGAAGAGAGACTGAATAAGCAATTCACAAAGAAACAATTAGGAAATATATGAATGTCTCGTAAATATGCAACAAAATCTAGAAGATTTAGGATTTTTGCTTGGAAATGTTTACATAGATATTTTTATACCCAAAGTAGACTCCAGAGAATTTTTCCTCAGGTAGACAGCAAATTTTGGAGGTGTGATGGGGAAGAAAGCGGTAACTGGGAGCATATTTTCTGGGAGTGTAATGAGCTGGCAGACTTTTAAGATTCCACATGGACTTCTCTGTCAGAGATCCTGGATGAGCAAATTGGTGTTAACTAGGGAAATAATTTTTCTGAGCTATGACACAGAATCAGAATTGCTTAGACATAGTGAGATCTTGCTAAGTCTAATTATGGTGGCTGCCAAAAAAGCAATTACTAGAAAATGGAACTCAAAGTCTAAACCAACTGTACTAGAAACAGTGAAAACAAAAGCAGAGATAAAACAAGTGGAACTGGGATCTTTAGAAAATGGTAGGAGCAAATTACATAGGAAAAATGGGAATTGTGGGAACAGTATATGCATGACAGGAATGAGGTTTAAAAGAAGACAACTTGAATGAGCTATGTAATGTTTGAATGACAATGACTGGGTAGATTATAAGTGATGTACAATGTTTGCAGCTAGAATTATGTCAGTATGGTTTGTGTTGTAAAATGCTTGCAGCTGGGATTGTGTCACTATTGTTTGTTTTCATTTACATAAACGCATGATTGCCTGTGTCACAAGTGATAAGTTAATAAAGATGCTTCTTGTTTAAAAAAATAATCTACAAAGGAGGAAGGAACAACCTGGAAGTAGACAGGGGAATATCCACCCCAATCCCATGAGATAAGACGGGAAGAAGGGAGGGAAAGAATCCTGCAACACTTAATACACTCAAACATCTACATTTATGGTAACTCTGCACAACTGAACTATGTTCTTTATGTTTCACTTTTGCAGTCATAACTGATGGGATGACTCCCAAAGCTGAAAAGAGGGTGGATGGAAGAATTTATGCAGAGGAAAGGATACCCTGCAAATGGAAGGGGCAATCCCTGGCTCTGGGCTTGGAGAACATTAGACAATGATAATGTTTGGTGAAGGTATGCACAGAGTACCAAGTAGAATCTTGCAAAATGTCCTTCATGGCCACCCCTTTAAAAAAGGCAGCAGTACCCCTAGCGAATGCGACTTGACAGGGCCTGGAGGCGTCTTTCTGTGATGGCTGTTGCAGAACAGGATGCAGTGGGAGGTCCACTCGGAGATGGTTTGTTTAGAAACTGAGCTCACCTCAGAGCTACAGGCAAAAGCTGGTCAGACTTCCTGACATTCTTTGTTCTGTCCAAGCAGTAATGCTGTTGCCTATGCACATCAAAGGTGTGGAGGATTCTTTCTCTCTCTTGCTTTGAGGGATAGGAAAGAAGGTAGGCAAGTGGATGGTTTAGTTTAGAGAGATCTCTGTAACCACTTTAGACATAAAGAAAGGGTTTGTCTTAATGGTGGAAAGAGAGGAAAGGTTGCACACACATAGAGGCCTTGAGCTCTGAAACCCTTCTAGCTGAAGTAATGGCTAGCAGGAAGGCTGTCTTCCAAGTCAGGAGTTTGATGTCTGTGGAAGCAACTCATTCGAAAGGTGGGAAGGTATGCTTCTCTAGAATGAAATTTAGATCCCACGGAGGAACAAGAGGTTTTCTGGGTGGTCTAATGTGGACAACCTCTCTTAGCAATGGTTTCATAAGAGGATGGGAGAAGAGACAGGGTTGAGGAGGTACTTGCGCTGAAATTGCTGAAGCATGTATTTTAATACAGGAATAAGAAAGTCCCTTATCCAAAAGTTCTGATAAGCATGAATGGATCAGAGAAAAGTAAGCTTGAAGAGGTTTCTGTCCCTTTTGTCTGCACCATATATGGATTCTCTTCCATTTACTGGAGTAAGATTTTCTTGTGCTAGGTCTCCTGATTTCTTTAAGAATGTCCAGGACCAATTTTGTTAGGGGGTGGCCTTCTCCAGGGGGTCAAAGTATCATCATCCAAGCTGTCAATTTGAGATTGTTCAGGATGGAAAAGTGACTCATGCCCCCCCACCACTAGTTATGTACACCATAACCATGATGTCTGTGTTCACTGGGGGTACTCCTGGTTTCCACGTGTCTTTGAAGGTAGTCGGATCTTTTTTGGACTGATATCAGTTCTTTTAGATTGATGTGTTTGTACTTGAACTGAGAGTCCCATCTGCCCTAAGTATGTATCCCCCAAAGCTATTTCCAAGGCATCTGTGGTCAGAGTTTGGTTCTGGGGAAGGAACCTGAAGGGAAAGCCCATTTGGAGTGAGCATGTTTGGGCCCACCAGGCAAACTCCTTCCTGAGACACGGGAGAAGCTCTATCTTGAAGTTGACAGAATGAGAATGTTGATAACACACATTTCTTGAGGTACAACTGCAGCTTGCTCATATGTAATCTGACTAGGGGGATTCATGAGGATGCAAAAGGCCATGGTACCCAAAGGTCTGAGGAACTCTCAGGTTGTGAGAGAGTTCCTGAGAAGGAGTTTCTGGATATACAGAGCTAGAAAAGTAACCTTGTTTGGAAGAAGGAAGGCTTTCCGACATGATGAGTCCAGCAAAGCCCTCAAAGACACAATCCTGTTTATGAGGATGGTTTGGGACTTTTGGGTATTGATGGCAAAGACCAGTGAAGTCAGGACCTCTTTAGTGTAAAGTAGATCTGCTTTGAGTTTTTCTAGATCTGTTGTTAAAATGAAATAGTCATCTAAGTAGGGGGTAAACCCGAGTGCCCTTTGACTTGCAGAAGGCAATCACTGGGGCTACGCATTTTATGAAAACAGTTAGGGTAGTAGACAACCCAAAGGGGACAGTACAGACCTGACAGTGCGTCACACTTGCTCTGAAGCATAAGAACTTCCTGTGGGATTTTTCTACGGGGATGTGGAGGCATGTGTCCTTTAGATCTAAGGTTATCACATAAGCACTGGGCAAGATCATGGGCAGCAATTTTTGAAGGGTTAGCATATTGAATTTTGGTACATGCAAGAATCTGTTGAACCCTTACAGCTCTAGAACTGGCCTCCAGGCACCATCTTTTCTGGGGACTAGGAAAAGCCTTGAATACTAGCTCCACAGAACCTTCGTTGCACAGGAGCTGTATTTGATTTAAGGCCTCTTTTTGATGGTTTGGTGGAATATCTGGGAAAACTTATAAAATCAGAGGCTGAAGTGGAGTTTGTAACCTCTTTGCATGATTTTTAATGCCCACTGATCCCCGGTTACTAAGAGTCCAATTCATTAACAAGAAGGACAGCCGTCCTCCTAGTCTGAGAGGGGTTAAGGAGGAAGGGATGAGACTGAAGGGGATGGGGAAATGGAGTGTCACGGGAGAGTCATGACTGTTTCCTGCTGGGTCCCTGTTGGCGGAACCCCACAGACCTATTGGAATCCGTTTGCCACAGTCTGGGAAGCTAGTGCTGCCTTTGACTCCTTTCCCTATGAGGTCTCCTATGTTTTGGCTTAGACTGGGAAGCCAGAAAGGACCCGTGTTTGGCAAGGTAATTGCGAATGAAGCGAGGAGGTTGAACAAGAAGGTAGTCCTTGACTGTTGGCATGGACTTGGCCTTATTCTCCATCTTCTTAAGTAAAGATTCAGCCTTGGAGCAAAAAAGGAAATCTTTGTCCAAAAAAGAATCCGAGAGACTGGATTTCACATATTCACAAAGGGACTGTTCCTCCAGTTAGGCATGTCATCTAATGATAAGATCCTGTCACTTCTGCCCTACTGGAAGCTTCCACAGCATCACAGCCAAAGTGCAAAGAATGTCTGGCTACATGAGAGAAAGAACTGCACAACTCCAGCATCTCCTTGGAGAGGGCCTTGTTTTTAATCCCCACTAGTTTTTGCTTCACCTGATCTAAAATGGTTTCTAAATACTTCACCATATGAAACTGGCAATTCCATGTCCTCATGATCAGGGTAAAAGAGGTGTAGAATTTCTTTCTGAACCTGTCTAAGGCTCTGCTTTCTTTTGTCAGTTGGCGGTAGATTTTTGGAAGTACTGGCCTTAGCTCCCTTAGGACCCTGAGTTACCACTTCAGGGTCTGCTACAGGATTCTTGAAAAGATGTCTGTGGGAATCCAAAACCCTGTAAAATCTGTCAGGTTTTAGAGAGACAGGGGAGAGGGAATCTGGCTGTAAGGAAGAATCCAGCAAGACATCGTCCACCACCTCTAAGACCGGAGGAATGGCAAGAGGTTTACTCTATTCTTGGACTGCAGATAGACCCTATGCTTTCCATTTAAAGTATTCCTTTAGCTGGTTTAAATGGTTTAAATGGAGCTGGTTTTAGGTTTTCTAACACAAAATTAAGATCCCAAGGAGGGTCCACCAGTTTTCAGGGAGGCCTCTAATGCAAAAACACTTTCAACAACATTTTGACAAGAGACTGCATTGAAAGAGGAGTATCCATGGGCAGACCTGCTTAAATGACCAATAAATGAACCTTGCTAGAGGAATATAAAATATCATAGGATAGTAACTCACACAAATATTGTAAAACCAGAAAACAACTAGCCCTGAATGGATGCTAGTTATGCTGTTAGCACGAACTAGAAAACCTTTTCCAATTGCTAATATAGGACTTTCTACTAGCAGGCTTTCTTACCTCTTTTAGTCCCTTTTGCACATCCTCAGTAAACAGGTGCCTAAAATGAATTAAGACCTTAGCATCCAGGTAGTCAATGTAAGATGACTAATGTCAGGATGTATCAAACATCCCTGCTCTTGTGTGAGTAGATCCAGAATGTGAGGAAGCTTGTCGTAATTTCCCATTGGCCCTTTCCAAAAGAATGGACTAGCACGGCTGCCTGGGCTAGAAGACAGGAACCACAGTGATCTTGTGGAACTCCTTCTAAATCTTCATTCAGAAATACCCTGGATATTACTGGAAACTGTAGAAAAGAATACAGGAACATTCCAGTCCAAGGAAAAGAAAATGCGTCTGTCTTCTAGGCCTTGTTGCATGGAGTCCTGGAAAAGAATCTTGCCACTTGATTGTTCACAAAGGAGGAAAAGAGGTCTAACTTGAGGAACTCCTACAGATGGATCAACTCCTGAAAGACCCCCCAATCTAGTTACCATTCATAAGGGTCTGCTGTGGCCCTGCTCAGCTTGCTTGCCAAAGAATTTTGCTCTGATGGAATAGATAATGCCTGTAGAGTGAAACTGTGGCTTTGAAGCGATATCGCAAGCTAACATTGCTAGTCTGCAAAAGAGGGCATATCCTGGTTCCTCCTTGCCTGCTGGTGTACCATGTGGCTGTGGTATCATCTGTAACCACCTGAAGAGGGCCCAGGGACCAAAGATGGTTCACAGATTTGAGGGCTTTTTTCATCAACATAAGCATTTCCTTGATATATATATATATATATATATATATATATATACACACATATATATATATATATATATATATATATATATGTGTGTGTGTGCGCTTTCATTTATCCCTGGTGTTTCACACCACGTGCACTTTTATCCTTCCTGAAACTGCTCCTCCAGCAAAGTCTAAAGTGCCTATGGTGAGTGACTGCTTTGCAGCATGGAGGGAGAAGGGGAGACCTGGATTTAAGGATATCTGATGGCTCTACCAAAATATTTCTCTTCTGACAAACCCCAGCACTTGGATTTGAAAAGATTAAGGGTGCTTGTGCTGGGACCTAAGAGATTTCAAATATCACTGTACCTTTCCCATATGTAGTTTTACAAGGGGTATCATGAGAATCACAGATTCCATGAGACTCAAAATCCTGAGGTATTCCCTTACAGTGACCAAAAGCTGAGTGGAAAACTTTAGAAAGTGAACTAAATAAAGGTCTATTTTTTTCTTGCGAAAGAAAAGTTTTTTGAATTGAGGTGTCTAGTTGACATTAACAATCCTGTGTGAAGGTGTCAAGAAAGACTTGAATGCTCTCTTGAAATCTCAGCTTTTGTATAACATTATTTAGGAGATCTCTCACCCAAGAGAGAGATTCCTAACACTTAAAAAAAGACTCTGCAAAGATACGTAAGTTGTCTAAATATGGAAAATGTGGATGCCCTGTAGCCTGCAATCAGCTATAACTGGAACCAGACACTTTATGAACACTCTGAATAGTCTAAAAAGTAAGGCAGATAACTGATAATGAGATCCAGATGCACAAAACCTTAAGAAATGTCTGAAGTCCTGATGAACAGGGATGTGGTGATTGGCATCTAAGTCTAGTATTACTAGTAAACTTGAAAGAGAGGAAGTAACAGGTTCTGAAGTAACTTCACACTGACTATGGGCACTATCACAAACAGGTTTAGGAAAGAAAGACACAGAACTGGTCTCAAAACATTTTCTTTTGGTAGCACTAGGAATATCTTTGAATAAAATCAGTTCTCCACCTGGAAAGGAGGAAAGTACAGTTGTGTACATTTACCATACATGTAGATGTTCGAGTGTATTCACTGTTGCAGTCATTACATTTGGGTAATCTGCTGGCAGGTTGCCCTCAGTCGGCCTGAATAACAGAATAACAAAGTTTTGGGTCCTGTGTCGGTTGCTGTCTCCTCATTCATAACGTCAGGTCATCAGGGGTATAAAACATGCAGCCGCCATTTTATTCAGTTTTTCTTGCCCAAGATGTCAGTTGCCCCCCAAATGGGGAGCAAAAATATATATATAAATATAACTAAACAGCAATATATATAAATGCACTTTTAGCAACATAAACTTTACCTTCATCTAAAAGCAAATACACCACAAAGGCTGTAGAATATAGTGAAGGAAAGAGAAGTTATAGAAAAGGGGGATGGCAGGTGGGTAACCCGGACTGCAGCAGTGAATACACTCGAACATCTACATTCATGGTTAAGTGTACACAACTAAACTATGTTCTTCGTGTTTCACTGTTGCAGTCATTTACATTTGGGTAGAATCCCAAAGCTAAGGATGGGAGGATGGAACTAAATAGCATTAGGAGCGGCTATAAGGCCCTGCAGAACTGCAGTGGCAAAGCCTGCCATGGATTTGGAGAAGAGAGGCAAATGATAATGCTTTGTGAAGGTATGCACAGAGCTCCAAGTAGCAGCTTCTAGAATGTCTTTGGTTGGACCTCCTCTGAGAAAGGCTGCTGAGGTAGAGGCAGCCCTGGTGGAATGTGACCTGATTCCCTTGGGCACAGGTTTACCATGGTGCAAGTAGCAGAAACAAATGCAGTGGCTTATCCACTTAGAAATAGTCTGCTTTGATATTGCCTTCCCCTCTGATCTTGAAGCAAATGCCACCAGTAGTTGCTCAGACTTTCTTAGAGACTTGGTCCTGTTTAGGTAGAATCCTAGTTGTCTGTGTACGTCCAATGAATGCAGAATCCGCTCCCCCTTATTCTGCGGATTTGGGTAAAATGTTGGCAGGTGAATAGTTTGGTTAAGAGCCATACTGGATACCACTTTAGGCATAAAGGAAGGATTGGTCCTAAGGGACGCCCTGTCCGGGTAAAATGTAATAAAAGGCTCCACAGCCATGAGAACCTGTAGTTCTGAATCCCTTCTTGCTGAAGTGATTGCCAAAAGGAAAGCTGTTTTCCATGATAAAAATTTTATATCCGTAGTAGCTGCTGGTTCATAAGGAGGCAGGGTGAGTTTTTCCAGCACAAAATTTTGTCCCATGCAGGAGTTGGTGATCTTCAGGGAGGCCTTACATTTTTGGCCCCTCTAAGATACTGTTTTAGCAGAGGATGAGAAAAGATGGGAGGCTCCATGTTGTAATGAGCCAAGATGGCAGAGGCATGGATTTTTATTGAAGAAAAAGATAGGCCCTTGTCAAGCATCTCAGTCAAGTATTGTAAAATCTGAGAAATATTGCTGTGTCTGTTCCTTGTGCTTGGTTCAAAGCACAGAATCTCTTCCATTTATCAGCATAAGATTTTCTAGTACTAGGCCTTCTGGCTTCCAAAATGACATCCATCACAGATTTACTGAGAGGTGTTGTTTGAATAATTAAATGATCAGCCATGCTGCAAGGTTCGGAGTTTGTAGCTGGTTGTGCAGAATTTGATTGTTCTGCTCAGACAGTAGGCGAGGTATTAGAGGCAAGTACCAAGGAGGGAGTTGAGACATATTCCTTAGGACTGGGTACCAGCGCTGGCGAGGCCAGTCCAGAGCAATTAGGATCATTTTTGTTTTTTCCTGTCTGACCTTTAGTAAGACCTTGGAGAGAAGATGCAGAGGGGGAAAGGCATAGACTGAAATGTTTTTCCAACTGAAGGATAGGGCATCCACTTTCCATGCTTGTCTGTGATACGTCCTTGTGCAGAATTTTTCCAGTTGATAATTTTGGGGAGAGGCAAACAGATCTATGTCTGGTCTCCCCCATTTCTGTGTTAACATGCTGAAGATTTGTGGATCCAGTTTCCACTCGTGCAGGTCCATAAGATTTCTGCTTAGGTCATATGCCAGAGTATTTTGCTTTCCTGGCAAGAAATGAGCTTGAACATATACTTGGTAAGTCAAGGCTGTGTTCCACAATGCCATGGCTAGTCTGCAAAAAGGGTAGGAATGTGTACCGCCCTGCCTGTTTATGTACCACATAACTGTGGTGTTGCATGTCTTTATCAGTAGTTGCCCTGGATGAAGTAAGTCCTTGAAGGCTGTCAGAGCATTCTGAACTGCTAGCATCTCTTTCTGGTTGATACGCAGATGCATTTGTTTTGGGTTCCATATGCCCTGAATGCATCTCCCCACCAGGTGGGCCCCCCAAGCATAGTCTGATGCATCTGTAGTTAGGGTTTGGGTGGCAGGGGGTAGAGTGAATGACAGTCCCTTGTTTTGGTGACATGTCTCTGCCACCAAAGAAACTCCTGTTGTAGGCAGGGAATGAGAGGAATCATTGTTTCCGGACTGTGACAATGTTGACTCCACAGACTTTTTAGGTACCACTGAAGTTTCCTCAAATGCACTCTTGCATATGGAATTAGTAGAATGCAGGATGCCATGAACCCCAAAGCCTGCAGAATTTGTCTTGCAGATAACTGGGTTTTTGTTGCCATCTGAAGTATGTTGTCAGTTGCCTTTGTTTGTCTGGCATAAGGTAAGCCATCTGGGCAGTTGTATTCAAGCTTGCACCCAGGAATGTAATTATTTGAGAGGGTACCAGTTGCGATTTCTTTTCGTTTATTGTGTACCTTAGGCATGTTAGAAGCCTTTTTACAAATGCTAGATGTTGAAGAAGAATGTCCTTGTTCTCTGCTTGAATGAAATTGTCGTCCAGGTAAGGATAAATCTGTATGCTTCTTTGTCTGCAAAATGCAATTACTGGTGCCAGGCACTTTGTAAAGCCCCTGGGCGCAGTAGATAAGCCAAAGGGCAGTGCAGAGAATTGGTAATGCAAAAAACCTGCCTTGAAGCGGAGGTATCTTCTGCACGATTCCCTTATTGGGATATGCAGGTATGCCTCTTTTAAGTCTAGAGTCACTAACCAAGAGTTCCTGCCCAGCATAGGCAGTAGCTGTTGTAAAGTCAGCATTTTGAATTTTGGAATGTCCAGGTAAGTGTTCAAATTCGATAAGTCCAGTATTGGACGCCATGCATTGTCTTTTCTGTGTACCAGGAACAGCCTTGAATAAAAACCTTGTCCTTTATCCTGTTCTGATACTGGCTGAATAGCCCCCATCTCCATGAGGGACGTAACTTGTTTCTGAGCCTCTGCCCATTGATTTTGAGGCAGATCTGGCCAACCGTTTGGAATTGGCAAAGTATGGAAATGAAATCTGTACCCCTGGGATACTATGTTTAATACCCACTTGTCCTGGGTAATTAAATGCCAATTTTGAACATGAAGTGCTAATTTTCCCCCCAAGGGGGCTGCCAAGAGATAAGTGCTTGGTGAAGGTAGAGGGAAGTCATTGAGACTGCTTACTGTAGGGTTGTGCTTTGCTTCCTCCAGATTTGGAGGTGGAGGCACCCCATTGCTTTGACCTGTATGAACCCTGTGATTGGTATCTAGAGCCTTTGGAGCTCCTGATTTGCCTTGAGAGGCTCTGTTGGACACAGGAAAGGACCAATTTTTAGTAGGCCAGTGCCTACTGAACCTGGATGGCTGCACTTGTAAGAAATCTTTTACAGTTTGCATAGATTTAGCTTTGTCTTCCATTTTCTTTAAAACCTCTTCTGCCTTATTACCAAACAGAGTATCATGCTGTAAAGGGGCATCCAGCAATTTAGCTTTAACATGATCAGGCAGATTTTGCTCCTGGAGCCAGGCATGCCTTCTAATCACAGATCCAGTAAATGCGGCCCTGCAAGAGGCCTCCAAGGAATCAAAACCACATTGCAAAGTATGCATTCCAACCTGTTCTGCTGCATGCAATAATTCCTGTAATTCTTTATTTTTCACACAATCAGAAATCAACATCATTTTCTGTTTCAATAAACCCATAACATGCTGTTGATATTTAAGTATATGAAATTGGGGGGGGGGGGGGCCCGATCAATGTAATTAAGTCCTCAGCCATTTTAATCATCTGTTTTTTAGGCATAGATGCCTGAGCATGTGGCTCATGCGTTGGTTTTTTAGACTTAGAAACTGTTTTTGAAGTTGGCGACGGTTTTATGTAAAAATGTTGAGGCCTGAAAACACCCTCAGAAGCCAGTGCCTGCTCAGCGGCTCCAGACCCATCCAAGAGAGAGACATCCGCGGGTTCAATACGCTGAGAATCTCTGCTTGGGTCTCGGTAGAGGCCTGCGACTCAAAAGTAGTGGGTATCAGGGGCTGCAAAAGTACCTCACTGAGTACCGGCGACTGGCTTAGGAGAAGCTTCGTCGTCGGTTTTGGACCTCGATGGTCTGTCTCTGTCTTTTTCTTTGCGTTTTTTGTGACCTCCGGTAGTCGGATTGCTAACCGACAACATTTCAGGGTAATTAAATCTGGATCCAAAATATTTTGAAGCAAAAATATACAGACGCTTAATAGTGCGTTGGTTAAATCTAGCACAAAACCGACAGCAAGGCACATTATGATCTGGGCTAAGCAAGGAATGCAGTACAAATGAAAATCTTTATGAGGTATTTGCTTCCCACAAGTAATGCAATTATTAACTTTTACTGACATCGGTAGGAGCAAGAAAAAGTTTCCCCAACGGGGTACTTAGCTTTAGTTGAAGACTTCGGTTCTAAAACTCAAATGCGAAAATTTCAGGAGTCGGCCGACTGGCACTTGCGAACTGCTTCTGCTTCGGGCACCGCGCGGCAAGAAAGACTGAATAAAATGGCGTCGGCTGCATGTTTTATACCTCTGATGACCTGACGTCATGGAAGAGGAGACAGCAACCGACGTAGGACCCAAGACTTTGCTATTCAGGCCGACTGAGGGCAACCTGCCAGCAGATTACCCAAATGTAATGACTGCAACAGTGAAACACGAAGAACATCTGGTTCTATCACTCCTTGGCAAAGCATGTGATAAAAAGCAGGTACAAGTCTGATCTGGGGGATGAGGAATGACCCCCTGGAAAGGAGTTGCTTCCTGCCACTGACATGTGTAAACCTTGATGAATGACTTTCAGAACCCATTTGTCTGAAACAATGTGTTGCTGAGGAGAGAACAGAGATTCAGACTTTCTGGAAGAAAAAAGGGGGCCAGGGTGGCAGAGGGTCACAAGTTCCCTTAAAAAGTCATTCAGACCTGTTGTACTGTCCTTGGTTTTGGGAGGTTTGATACTTCAGTTTGGAATGCCCTGTGAGGAAAATGGATACTGCCAGCACAGCTATCATGAATTTTGTAAATAATTATATGTCACCTGTGAATATCAACATGATTTATATAAGATGCTTGTGTTACAACTGTATTAGAAGTGCATGCCATGTGTATATCAAACTGCTGGTACGGAAGTCTGTGTTGAAAAGGTTTTTGTAAAGTGCTGTTTGAATGTAATCACAGTGTGCCCTACAGGAATATAGAGCATAAATGTACATGCACTATTGCAACTGTTTAAATGTATATATTGTAACAGTAGAAACTGGAATACAGGAGGTTGACTTCAGAAAAATGGCTGAAATTAAATTGCTTTATGGCTGCGCAATAAAAGATGGCATCTTTCAGTTTTCAATGAGTTAGAGAATAAGAGTCTATGCTGAGAAGTTTTTTTGTATTGTCTTTGGAATGAACTTATTACTAGTTTTGAAATATGAAGAAATGCAATTGTTTTATGACTTCTGCCTAAGATCTGAGGTCTATGTATTTTCACAGGTAGATGCTAAATACTGCCAGCTTCCAGCAGTGGGGGTTTCACCTGAGATAAGGTCAGATGACAAGAAATGTCATTCTGCAAGCTATCCCAGCAGTAATATTTGAGATATTAATTTGAGAACTCTCTGAGACAGTGCATTGGACCTGACAACAACAGGAACCATTCAACACATCTGCCTTCCTCCAAGTAAGTTACTAGGGAATAGTATAATTCTCTTAGATATAGTCAGGAATATAGCAAAGCTTAGTTTACATATTTTATTTATTTATTTGAGACTGTCCTGCAATGTTGTTTTAAATACTTCCTGTGACTTTGAACTCTGATGTCACTGTGAATATATGCTGAGTATTTCCTTGTTCTTTTATTACTTACTATTAAAAGAAAGCCGTGGTGGTGCAGTGTTAGCGTTGTTGCTTCACAGCAAGAGGTTCTCCTGTTCGATTCTCGGATGGAGCACCTTCTTTGCGGAGTCTGCATGTCCTCCCCGCAATCGAGTGGCATTCGAAAGACATGCGTGGATGGGTGTGCCTTCGTTGAAGGTTGGGCGTCGGGCTGGCACCTCAGCACCATAAAAATCTACTGCCAGTCATTAGTGGACCGGAGTTCTGCTGTGGCGACCCCTAAAAGAAGAAGAACAACATTAAATATATTTAAACCTTTCATTGTGGCTGACCTGTCTAGAGATAAATAAGTTTAAAGAGCACTTGCATACTTATTTGCTGACACTCTGAGGGGCACTCCTAATAGTCCTGCTCTTGGTCAAACTACCATTTGTATTAATATTAATATTACAGAGTAAGATTGGACACCCTTTGTTAAGGGCCTTAAAGTAGCTGATAAGGAGTTGGCTGATGGCAGTGATAACTACCTTATAGTCTGGGCAAAATGGGGCATAGCTAGTAAACCTGCGCCAGCCTTTCCCAGGTGTGTATGTGTGTGTGTGTGTGTGTGTGTCTGTGTGTGTAAATCAAACCTCAAAGAGTGTGTGTGTGTCAGCTACTTGGGCAGGGACACGAAGCACTGGTTGGACAGAGAGGGTGCTGAAAGTCTTGGCTTGGCCATTCAGCTAAGATCTCAGTTCTATAGCTGTGCCAGTGGGGAATCATACTATGGATTTAGAAAAAAAAGGAAAAACCAGCACCACACTGACTGTGGTCTCTGTGTGCTCTCAAGGGAAACTGCACTTGATGCAGAGAGCTGCATCTGGAAATACTATGTGTGGACTCGTTATCCTCCTTTCTAATTTCTCCAAATCTTTTGGGTTTCTAATACCATGATGGGAAAGGACCCCATTCCTATGTCAAAGTACGATTAAAGTTCATGAAATTAGTACTGTTTCAATCTTTGATGTCAGCCAAAAGTGCTCTTCGCAGCACCCGCAAAGTACAGTTGTGTACCTACCATGAATGTAGATGTTCGAGTGTATTCATTGTTACAGTCATTACTCTTGGGTTATCCTGCTGGCAGGCTACCCGCAGTCGGCCTGAATTCCAAAGTCCTGGTCCGGCGTCAGTTGCTGTCGCCTCTTCCCTGACGTCAGTGCGCCAGGGATATAAAAGATGCAGCCGACGCCATTTTCTTTAGTTTTTCTTGCCCCAGATGTCAGGTGCCCCCAAAAGGGTAGGCTAAATATATTATGCCAATAAACATACATGCAGTAAAGAAACATTTCCTTCATCTACAAGCACATTCACCACATAGGTTGTATAGAATAGAGAAGTACAGATAAACCCCAGCAAAAGAAAGGGGGATGGAGGGAGGGTAACCTGGACTGCAACAGTGAATACACTCAAACATCTACATTTATGGTAGGTACACAACTGTACTATGTTCATCGTGTTTCACTGTTGCAGTCATTACTCTTGGGTTGAATCCCAAAGCTGAGGATGGGTGGCTGAGCTAAAGAGAATTAGAAGAGACTATGAGGCACTGCAGTGGCAAAGCCTGCTCTTGATTTAGAGTAAAGAGGTTAAGTGGTAATGCTTTGTAAAAGTGTGCACTGAACTCCAAGTTGCAGCCTCTAAGATGTCTTTGGTTGGTACTCCTCTGTGGAAGGCTGCTGAAGTTGCTGCTGCTCTGGTAGAATGAGGCCTAATGCCCTTAGGCACTGATTTGCCATGCTGAGAATAGCAGAAACGGATGCAATGACCTATCCATTTAGAAATAGACTGTTTCGAGATAGCCTTTCCTTGGGATCCTGCAGCATATGACACTAAAGGTTGCTCAGTCTTAATGAAAACTTTAGTTCTGCCCAAGTAGAAGCGTACCTGCCTGTGTATGTCCAAAGAATGCAGAATTTTCTCACCCTTGTTCTGTGGGTTTGGATAAAAGGTAGGCAAGTGAATGGTTTGGTTGAGGGCCACACTGGACACCACCTTAGGCATAAATGTTGGGTTTGTCCTCAGAGAAACCTTGCTTGGATAAAAGGTTCAACAGCCATGAGTGCTTGTA
Organism: Protopterus annectens; assembly: GCF_019279795.1. Classification (NCBI taxonomy): domain Eukaryota; kingdom Metazoa; phylum Chordata; order Ceratodontiformes; family Protopteridae; genus Protopterus; species Protopterus annectens. The sequence goes on along the minus strand of NC_056735.1, from coordinate 993,976,504 downwards.
ACTCTGAGACTCATCTTGCAGATGTTATTGCTAGGAGCAGAGCTGTTTTCCAGAATAAGAATTTTATATCAGCTTTTGAAGCTGGCTCAAAGGGAGGCAGTGTGAGTTTTTCCAAGACATAACTGAGGTCCCATGTCGGAATTGGTGCTTTTGACCCCTCTGAGGTACTGCCTTATTAAAGGATGAGAAAAGATAGATGGTTCCATATTGCAATGAGCTGAAATGGCAGAGACATGAATCATAATCGATGAAAAAGAAAGGCCTTTGTCCAGCATCTCAGTTAGGTATTGTAAAATCTGAGGAATATTTGGTACATACGTGTCAATGCCTTGTTCCTGGTTCCAAACACAGAATCTCTTCCATTTTTCTGCATAAGATTTTCTGGTAATGGGCTTCCTGGCCTCCAAGATAACATCCATAACAGCTTTTGAAAGAGGAATGTTCTGAATGGCTACATTATCCACCAATCTGCCAGATTTAAGGTCCTGAGTTGACTGTGCAGTATCTGATTGTTTTGTTGGGACAGCAAGTGGGAAGTTTGAGGCAATATCCATGCTGGAGCTTGAGACAAGCTCTTTAGGATTGGGTACCAGTGCTAGCGTGGCCTGTCTGGTGCAATCAGTATCATTTTTGGCTTCTCTTGTCTGACCTTTAGGAGTACCTTGGGAAGGAGAAGTAGTGGAGGAAAGGCATATACTGTTAGGTTTTTCCAGCTGAAGGATAGGGCATCCACTCTCCATGCTTGTTTGTGATAAAATCCTTGTGCAAAATCTCTGTAATTGGCAGTTGTGAGGGGAGGCAAATAGATCTATGTCTGGGCATCCCCATTTCCTTGTTATAATGCTGAAGACTTGTTGATCCAGTTTCCACTCATGGGGATCCATGAGGTTTCTGCTTAGTTCGTCTGCCAGAGTATTTGTTTTTTCCTGGCAGGAATTGTGCTTGCAGGTGAAGTTCATAAGTCAATGCTGTGTCTCACAAGGTCATTGATTTGTATTGTCCGTCTTTATCAGTAGCTGTCCTGGATGAAGTAGGTCCTTGAAAGCTGTCAGGGCATTCTGAACAGCTAGCATCTCTTTTTGATTGATATGAAGATGCATCTGGCTTTCAAGCCATGTGCCCTGAATACATTTTCCTGCCATATGCCCCCCCCCCCCCCCCCCCAGGCATAATCCGATGCATCCGTTGTCAATGCCTGTCTGGCTGTGGGTAAAGTGAATGGCAGACCCTTGTTGTGGTGACAGCCCTGTGCCCACCATCGAAACTCCTGTTGCAGGCAAGGAATAAGGGTAATTACTGTCTCCAGGCTGTAGCAATGCTGAGTCTAAACACTTTTTAGATACCACTGTAGTTTCCTCATATGCAGTCTGGCATATGGAATTAGTAGAATGCAGGATGCCATGAAGCCCAAGGCCTGCAGGATTTTCCTTGCAGACACCTGGGTGTTTGTTGCCAACTTTTTGAAGTAAGAAGTCAGTTGCCTTTGTCTGGCGTGAGATAAGCCATCTGGGCAGTTGTATTTAAGCTTGCACCCAGGAATATTATCTCTTGAGAGGGTACTAGTTTTGATTTCTTTTCATTTACTGTGTACCCGAGGCAAATTAGTAATCTTTTTACAAACGTCAGACGCTTTAGAAGAATGTCTTTGTTCTGTGCTTGAATAAGGCAGTCGTCCAAGTAGGGATATATTTGAATTCCTCTTTGTCTGCAAAATGCAATTACTGGTGCCAGGCATTTTGTGAAGACCCTGAGCACAGTAGATAAGCCAAAGGGCAGTGCAGAGAATTGGTAGTGCATTGAGCCAGCTATGAATCTGAGGTATTTTCTGCAAGATTGTCTGATTGGAACATGCAGGTATGCCTCTTTTAGGTCCAAAGTTACAAGCCAAGCCTTCTTGCCCAGCATGGGCAGTAGCTGCTGTAGAGTCAACATCTTGAATTTTGGGACCCCCAGAAATGTGTTTAGTATAGACAGGTCCAGTATTGGTCTCCAGGTTTTGTCTTTTCTGGGCACCAAGAAAAGTCTTGAGTAAAATCCTTGCCCCTGCTCTTGTTGTGGTACTTGTTGAATGGCCCTCATGTCCATGAGGGCTATAATTTGCTTTTGTGTCTCTGCCCATTGATTGTGTGGCAGGTCTGGCATACCTTTTTCCCTTGGTAGAGTGTGAAAATGGAACCTGTAGCCCTGGGACACCATGCTCAAGACCCATTTGTCTTGGGTAATCATTTGCCAATTTGGTGAAAAAAGTGCTAGTTTCCCCCTAAGGGGGCTGCCAAAAGATAAGTGCTTGGATTTGCCAGAGGAAAGTCATTGGGACTGTTTCCTGTAAGGTTGTGATTTGTTTTGTCCGCTTTTGGAGGCAGGAGCACCCCATTGTTTAGGCCTGTATGAGCCTTGGGGCTGAGATCTGCCTCTGGGACGTCTGTAACTGCTTCTTTGTGGCCTGTCTGACACTGGAAAGGACCAATTTTTGGAAGGCCAGTTCCTGCTAAATCTGGGTGGCTGTACCTGTAAAAAAATCCTTAACTGTCTGCATGCATTTTGCTTTATCCTCCATTTTCTTCAACACCTCTTCTGCTTTAGCACCAAACAAAGTATCATGCTGTTGTGGAGCATCTAATAATTTTGCTTTAACATGATCAGGTAGATTCTGTTCCTTTAACCAAGCATGCCTTCTAATAACAGAACCTGTAACAGTGGCCCTGCAAGAGGCCTCCAGTGAATCATAAGAGCAAACCAAGGCACACGCACGTGGGACAGAGTGCAACGGTCCAAACCAATGATACAAAAACCAAAAACGGACCAGCACAACGATGATGCAGGCAAAAATATTTATTTAAGACTGAATGTCATAAAACAAAAATAAATACTGAGCAAACCGGTTTCGGCTGAAAAAATAGCCTTCTTCAGTGCTGAAACAACATTAAATAATGATTTGAACAACCAGAACATCCTGGTCTTTTATATATCCACTGATTTAAAGAAGTATTGCCAAAAAAGTTTGTGGATTGTATCTGATGCATCCATCTCTTAAAAAATGCAATAAAAAATGAACATGAAGAAATGAAGAGATGTTAATGAAAATGATTACCTAAAAACATAAGGCATGAAAAACATAACAGAAAAAACATATCAGGAAAAAGCAGGTTGACAATTATGCCATCTCATTTAATCCAGGTTTGAACAAAGCCCCTAACCTGTTTATCCACATGGTTTCCATGTTATTAAGTTTGTTGTGCCAACCTGCTTTATAATTCCTATGCATTTGAATTTTATCAATGATAGTAAATTTGAAAACAGCCGTGGTATGTTGAATAGTGTGTTTATAAAGGGCATTGGACAGACGCTGATTTCTAATAGCACTGAGGTGTTCACTGATCCTCAGTTTAAATGGTCTGGACGTTTGACCCACATAAAATGATGAACAGGTGCATGTAGCTAAGTAAATGACACAATCTGAGCTGCAGTTGCCAAAAATGTTGATTTTATATACTTTAAATGTGTTTTTACTTGAAAATTCTTTAGTTTTAAAAATATGTTAACAGTCACTACAGTGCCCACAAGGGAAGCAGCCAAGCAATGGGTCACCAAATAAAGTGGTTTGAACAGGTATTGCTGGTGTGTACCTTTTGTAATGTGTCAACCTTGAATGGATAGTCCTACCCCTCCTGTATGAAAAAGCACATTTGTCTGGTAAAATCTCATTCAAATGTTCATGGGATTTAAGTATATCCCAATGTCTGTCAATGATTTGTCTGAATCTATATGTATTGTTCCCAAAAGTAGTAACAAATCTGATTGGTTGCCTAGGACTGGAATTGTCATTGTGTTCCTTATTGTGATATTGTAATAAGGTGGGTCGTGTCACATGTTTGATTTGTTGAATGGTATGAGAGATCTGATGTTTGGGATATCCACGATCAATAAACCTATCTGACAAATCTTGTGCACAGGTTTCATATTGTTCATGTGATGAGCATATGCGTTTCATACGCAAAAATTGGGATTTCGGAATGTGAATCATAACCACATTGCAAAGTATGCTTTCCCACTTGTTCAGTTGCATGCAATAAATCCTGCATTTCCTTGTTCTCTGAACATTCAGAATTTGTCAACATTTTCTGTTTATGCAGTGACATTAAGTATTGCTGATATTTAAGCATATGAAACTGATAATTTAAAGCCCTTACAGCCAAGGTAGCAGAAGTGTAAACTTTTTTCCCCCATTTGTCCAGTGCCCTAGAGTCCCTATCAGAGAGGACAGGGTTTTTTGCAGTGGAAGCTTTGACTCCTTTGGGACCCTGAGATATAGTTTCTGGGTCAGCAGCGGGGTTTTTATATAGGAATTTATGAGAATCTGGGACCCTGTAGTATCTGTCAGGCTTAACTGGTACAGGAGGTAAAGAGTCAGGGGACAGGCCGGACTCTGAAAATACATCATCTACAATGTCTAGAACAGGTGGAATAGCAAGGGGTCTGTGCTGGGGTAATAGCAGAAAGTCTCTGAGCCTTTTCTTAGATTCTGAGTAATCTTGGCTTTCCCAGTGGAAATGCTCCCTCATGGTATGCAGTGTTCCCCCAAAAGAATAATCCTCAGGAGGAGAGACTGAAGGAATGGATTCTTCAGCATCAGAATCCTCATAGGGAGGAATGGAGTAATCCTGTTCAGAAGAGGAATAAGAGGAAATAGAAACCTGATCAGAAGAATCATATTCTGTCTCTTGCCTAGGCCTCTTATCATGAGGGGGATGGGAACCCCTGATCAAAGTAATTAGGTCTTCGGCCATTTTAAGCTTCTGTTTTTTAAGCATGGTAGTCTGAGTAGGAGAATGCTGTACTTGTTTCTTTGTCTTTAGAGCTGCTTTAGTCTTTGTCTTTGAAGCTGAAGATGGTTTAATATATAACTGTGTAGGTCTGAAGACACCCTCAGAAGCTGATGCCTGCTCAGTGGCTCCAGACCCATCTGTGGGAATGATTTCCGAGTGTCCAATACCTTGAGTATCCAGAGGCCCAGTCGGCTCCACGTGGAAGTCGGAAACGGCCTGTGGCTCTGAGGTAGCAGGCGCCAGGGGCTGCGAAAGCACCTCACTGAGAACCAGCGACTGGCCTAGCGGAGGCCTCGTCGTCGGTTTTGGACCTCAGATGCCTATCCTTTTCCTTCTCATTGCGTTTTTTGTAAACTCCAGTCATTGGCTGTTCCGACAGCATTATATAATTACATCTTCGGCCAAAGTAATGAAATGCAAAATCGAACCGACGCTTAATAGTGCGTTGGTTAAATCTAGCACAAAACCAACAGCTAGCAACGTTGTGGTCAGGGACTAGGCAAGGAATAGAGTAAGAGTGAAAATCCTTATGAGGTATTTGCTTCCCACAAGAAATATAATTGTTAAGTTTTTCTGACATCGGTCTGGAGCAAGAAAAAAGTTTCCCCAACGGGGTTCTTAGCTTTAATGAAGACTTCGGTTCTGAAGTTCGGATTTGAAAATCTCAGGAGTCGGCCGACCGGCACTTGCGAACTGCTTTTGCTTTGGGCACTGCGAGGCAAGAAAGACTGAAGAAAATGGCATCGGCTGCATCTTTCATACCCCTGGCGTACTGACGTCAGGGAAGAGGCGACAGCAACCGACGCCGGACCAGGACTTTGGAATTCAGGCCAACTGTGGGTAGCCTGCCAGCAGGATAACCCAAGCGTAATGACTGCAACAGTGAAACACGATGAACATCGTGCCCAGTAATGACTCCTCCTGCAATTCTTATGGGGTTACATGGATTGGTAACATATCTAAATATGATTGTAGATTCTTTTTTACAAGACCCATTGCTCCTACTACTACTGGAACTATCTGGGTATCTTTCTTTGACATTGCTCTCATTTCCGCATGCAGATCCTGGTATTTTATGGCTATGTGTCTCTCTGTACACAAGACACTACAGTCACTGGGTGTGGCGATTTCAATAATCAATGCTACTTTTGTCTTCTTTTCTTGGATCACTATATCCAGTTTTCTAGCATCTATCTTTTGAACTGGTAATGGGTGATCCCATGTGATATAAACTTCATCATTTTCTATGATGCTTTGTGGCTCATGTTTCCAGTGTTTTTCAGACACTTCGATACCATAACGTTTGCACAATCCCCAGTTCAACAGTCTTGTCACATTATTATGCCTTTCAGTATACAGTCCTTCTGCCATTAGTGTGTCGCAACCAGCAACAAGGTGTGTCACTGTTTCCAATTAGGTTTTACAAAACCTACATTTGTCTGTTTCTCCCACATGTTCAATGGACTTTGTAAACCAGCGTGTACGTAGCCCACTATCTTGGGCAAACAATATTAACCTTTCATTTCTTGGTTTGAATTTGCCTCTTCTTAACCATTCCTGCGTTCATTCTTGATCAACATAAGACTCTTCCAGAAGTTTTCTCTACTTGCAACTATATTTATGTTTTTTTCCACACTTCTTGCCTTTTCATCTGGTCCTTCACCTTATTTTCTTTCTTTTGTTTTTTGGCACATTTAGTTGCTACCTCGTTTTTATCTACTTCTGGTTTGATTTCCATTCCTGCTTGACGTTGATATGCTTCTGCTAAATTAAGCAGAGAAGTCATCTTAGATTTATTCTCCTCATGAATCAAAAGTTTTACTACATTTGGATATCCTCCCAGTGTATGTCCCCCCACTGTTACCAGTGGTGAGGATTGAGACTCCTTGATTACTGGCTCAGTGGTGGGTCATCACATGCCCTTGCCATTTCTTCTTAAACATCTGATTACCTGAATTTTGTAGAGAAGTCTTTAAGGCCCTTAGTAGATAAAAATCCATTCATTTGGATATAACAGACTTATGTATGAGATGTTAGATGAGAAGAGATTTTATACGTCTATTTCTTTGCGAGATGTCCAAGACCATATTAAGCAGGTCTATGACATCTTAGAGAACTTAAAGGAAAATGAAATTATCAGTGGAGAGTTGTTTAACTTTTTCTGGGTAGAGTACCCTTTCATACCAATTATCCAAGGTTTACCGAAGATACACAAGGATCCAACCCATCCCCCGATGAGACCGATAGTTGCAGGTAGGGGTTGGATCACCGAACCTATTTCAGTTTTTATTGAGAAGTCTTTAAGGCCCTTAGTAGATAAGAATCCATTAATTCTTAAAGACACGAAACAAGAATGGTCTCAGTAGAAGATACTTCTTATTTCCTAGTGACACTAGATGTTAAATCATTGTTTACAGTCATTCCCAATCAAACAGGTATACAGAACATATACAAATATCTTATACAATATTCTGAATTTACTTCTACTAAGGTAGAGCTGTTATGTTCATTATTAAAAATAGTATTTGAAAATAATGTCTTTGTATTCAATAATGAAATGTTCATACAGAAAGAGGGCATGGCTATGGGCACATCTTGTGCCAATAGCTACGCCAACTTGGTTATGGCTATGTGGGAAAGAGAACATTTATTCCCGCTACCAAGCTTCTTCTACAAACGTTTTGTAGATGATCTCTTTCTTTTATGGACAGGCAGCAAAAGTGAATTGTATATGTTTTTTGATGAAATTAATTTACTTACAGGTTATCTACAATTTATAATGGAGGAATCCACTTGTAAGATAAATTTTCTGGATGTTTATATAGACAGGCTGAATAATGGCAGACTTAACACTGGAGTGTACAGGAAGTCTTGTTATAGGAACACCCTTTTACATAGAATGAGTATGCATCCGAGGTTTGTCTTTAATAACATCATTAAAGGACAGGCTATTAGAGCTTCAAGGCTCAATCCAACACACGAAGGGTATGACCAAGAACGTATAGATCTTAAAAAGAGATGGTTAGATAGATCATATAATGAACAGAAAATATATGACAGCTATCGAAGTATTGAACATTACAGAAGTGAAAGAGCATCCCCATATTTCTCTGACTCTGGTAGAGATATGTATTCTAGATGCCATAGTTCTGGGAATATGGGTAATGAAGTGAAGGTTATGCAAAAATTCTCTATGTTTTATACAAATGACTTTAAAGATGTTAGAGAAATTATTTATAAACATTGGAAGGTCCTGACTACTGATCCATCAATTAAAGAAATAGTAGGTGAGAACCCACAATTTCTATTTAAAAACAAGAAGAATTTGCATAGAATATTATGTTACCCTCATATACTGGAAGCCTCAAATAGGTCTCGTAGAAATGGTACATTCCCATGTAACAATTGTAATTTTTGTTCTCATATTTATAACTATAATATGTTTGTACATCCAGTCACATCACAATGCTTCCAATTCGATTCGAGGTAGTAGCTAATTGTAATACTGAACATATAGTTTATTTGGCATTGTGTACAAGTTGTCCTGCATTCCATGTAGGTAAAACTGATAGAAGGTTCAGAGATCAAATAAGAGAACACCTATACCAAATATGTATCCGATCTAGTACCAATGCCTTATCTAAACATATTCTTGAGACTGGTATTGAACATACATTTCAATTCATGGTTCTCCAGGTGAACATTCCTAGTACTAGGGGAGGAGATATCAGAAATTATACGGAAAGAATAGAAATCAAATGGATTATCAAATTCAAAGCACGTTAGTCCAGGCTTGAATGATAAAATTCCATTAAAGCCTGTTTTGAAAAATAGGAAATTAGTAGTTAAATAGATTTAGTATTTTTTTTACATATTTGATGTTCAGAGTGCATTCTTAATCATTATATTAATGATTTTTATATAACCATGTATATATGTTTTATTTGAATTTTATGTGAGTGTTATTTTTAAACTTGACTTAATATAGATGCTAATATTTTTCTAATATGTTCTACGCCTGTCTCACCTAGCTTATGACTTTAAGATTTGTGGTGATGTCATTGAAATTAATTACTCAATTAACTGTTTTTTATATATAAGACAGCTAATGGTTTTACTATTTGTTTGCTAATGGTTTGATAAAGCCTTTTGACGAAAGCGCTTACCTAACCTCTTATATGTGCCTGAATTAAAGATATCCTGTTTTATTTGGAACGAGTCATTCTTGCATACTATTATATTTTTATCACTGGATTGCTATTCAACTGATGCTGGAGACATTATTTCATGCTGGAGACTTTGTTTTGTGCTGGGTTGCTCCTAAGCGTATTTATTCATTTATTTTACTTTTTGCTTTGTGACTGGCTTCAGAGCATTTATCCCTTGGTGGTTAGTTTTTTACTTTGCAGTCTAAAACTAAAATATCAGCCTGACAATTCAAAATTCTGAAAAATCAAAGCTGCAGAAGTATGCACTTTTTTCCTACACCTATAAATAATTTTTCCATCCTTATCATAAAAAGTAATACTGAAATTAACCTAGTACTTAGCAGAAGTAGACTCATAGAGCTAGTTACAGAGTCAGGTTTGGGAAATAGTGTATAAAAACTTAAAAGAAGACTGAGTAATTTTACACATCATACCTGCCTGTTTAGGGTCACTTGGCTGACTATCAGGAAAACTGCAGGCAGTAACACAAATATACTCTAAAGCAGACAGAACAGGAGGAATGAGTATAGGATCTAGAATATCCTTCTGCAAAAAAACTTACTTTCCTGGGAGACTGAGAAAAAACAGTGTTCGCCCATTGAAAACACTGGCACATTCTAGCATTAGTCTCAGAGAAAGAGACCCCCCCCAGAGAGAATCAGAAAGTGAACTCTCCTCTGAGTCTAAATTAGAAATCTGAGTGAAAAAAAAACTGTATCCGTCCCCACATCTTACAGTTCAGATTCAGAACCTTGAATCTGTTCAGGAAAAGAGGAATGTGTGACATACCCTTTAAATGTGGAACAACGAGGAAGAAAGACTTTTAAGGCTCAAATAAAGAACGCTCTTCAAAACAGTGTTTGGGTTAACTAACACTAAAAGCTTAACCACAAGCAAAGAAGTTTACTGCAAAATACAATGAACTAAATCACCTACATTCAGCATGTTTCCCATTTTACCTCAGAAGCAACACACTCATCTTGGAGTAATTTTCAGTTACCCCAGTTACCCCACTCACACACAGCCTCTGCCTGCATACTGTAAACAACAAGTCATTGCCAATGACAAATTCAAGTGTTAAAACGGTTGGGTTTATCACATTGGACTTAATAAAGGTTCCTGCATTTCGGTATTACGTCCCTACAACAGCAGCTGTAACTACAACGCCTGGCACCAAGTCTGTTACATAACTCTGTATGCTAGCATAGGTTAGCAAACACCAAGCAATTCAATAACTACTACCAACTACAACTGCTCACCACTTCAAGATAAATCATAATAAACTGGAAAGATATGGTGGTGCAGAGGTTAGCGTTGGCGCCTCACAGCAAGAGGTTCTCCCATTCGATTCTAGGCTGGAGCACCCTCTGTGTGGAGTCTGCATGTCTTCCCCGTGGTCGAGTAACACTAAAGACATGCAGGTAGGTGCGAGAGAGAATGGGCGTGCCTTCCTTGAAGGTTGGGCTGGCAACTCGGCACCATAAAAATCCACTGCCTATCATGAGCGGACCGGAGTTCCGCTGTGGCGACCCCTAACCCGGAAAAGCCGAAAGACTTTTTCTACTAATAACAACAACAGATACCTGCGAGATTATTGGACTCACAAACCTGGTTTACAAACGTCTCTCATCAGCAGCAGCTTAGAGTCGCTGTTACCACTGTTTCCATGGCAACTGCTACTGTTACGTGGCTGTAAGCTCTGTGCTGATTAGCTGCTGCATAAGAATATTCTAACAGACAACAGGCAACTTCTGAGGAAAGTAGTGTTAGAAAGTACAGTTGTGTACACTTACCATAAATATAGATGTTGGAGTGCATTCACTATTGCAGTCATCACACTTGGGTTATCCTGCCAGGGGTAGCCCTCAGTTGGCCCCAATACCAGAGGCTTAGTATTTCTGAGTCTGTTGCTGTCACTTCAAGACTGACGTCAGGGGTATAAAAACAGGCAGCTGACGCCATTACATCAGTTATTCTTGTCCCAAATGTCAGGAGCCCCCAAATAGGGAGCTAAGTTACAGTAGAAAAACATCACCAGTAAAACGTAAATATCAATAGCCCTGTAAGGAGTGAGGAATAAAGAGAGAGACAAATGGGCTGCAGGATGGGAAACCAGGACTGCAACAGTGAATACACTGGAACATCTACATTTATGGTAAGTGTACACAACTGTACTATGTTCTTCGTGTTTCACTGTTGCAGTCATCACACTTGGGTTGATTCCCAAAGCTGAAGAATGGGTGGAGGCAGTCAAGAAGAGTTGGGGCTGGCCAGTATGCCCTGCAGGACTGCTGTTGCAAAGCCCGCCCTGGATAAGGAAAAGATAGGCAGATGGTAATGCTTGGTGAAGGTATGAACAGAACTCCAAGTAGCAGCTTCCAGAATGTCCCTAGCAGGGACTCCTCTGAGAAAGGCTGTAGAGGTTGAAGTTGCCCTAGTGGAATGCGTTCTGACCCACTGAGGAGGAGGTTTCCCATGGTGTTTGTAACAGAAATAGTTACAGTGTGCCATCCATTTGGAGATGGTTTGTTTTGATATGGCCTTGCCCTCTGCCCCTGGTCCAAAGCTGACTAGTAACTGGTCAGATTTCCTAAAGGGCTTAGTCCTATCAAGGTAGAATCTGAGCTGTCTGTGCACATCTAAAGAGTTCAGGATTCTTTCCCCCTTATTTTGAGGATTAGGGAAAAAGGTGGGCAAATGGACAGATTGGTTGAGAGCCACACTGGACACCACTTTAGGCATGAAAGTTGGGTTAATCCTGAGGCAGACCCCGTCAGCATGAAAAATAATGAAGGGTTCCACAGCCATAAGTGCTTGTAGCTCAGACACTCTTTTAGCTGAAGTGACGGCCAGACGCAAGGCTATTTTCCAATAGAGGAATTTTAACTCTGCTGACTCTGCAGGCTCAAAGGGGGGCAGCATGAGTTTTTCCAACACAAAGTTAAGGTCCCAAGCAGGGGTGGGGGCTCTTCTTGGTGGCCTTAAGTTGTTAGCCCCTCTCAGGAACTGCTTGATGAGACGGTGAGAGAAGAAAGGTGACTCAGTGCTGTAATGTGCAGAGATGGCAGAGGCATGGATCTTAATGGAAGAGAAGAACAGGCCTCTGTGAAGTAGGTCTGCTAGGTAATCCAGGATGAGAGGTAAGGAGGGCTGTGCTATATCCGCTCCTTTAGTGTGAATCCAGGAACAATACCTTTTCCACTTGTCAGCATAGGATTTCCTTGTACTGGGTCATCTGGCTTCATGTATGACATCCAGTACCTGCTTGCTTAGGCTGGCTACTGGAGAAGAATTCAAGGAATAAGCCAAGCTACAAGGTTCAGGGTCTGCAATTGCGGATGCAAGAACTGTCCCTCCTGCTAAGTCAGGAGAGTTGGGATCTGGGGACACTGGTGACAGAGTGCGCAGTAGTGGGTACCAGTGTTGGTGTGGCCAGTCAGGGACAATCAGGATTGCCCTTGGCATTTCCTCCCTTATCTTGAGTAATATTCTTGTAAGAAGAGGCAGAGGGGGAAATGCATAGATTGAGAGGTTTGTCTACTGGAAAGATAGGCATCCACTTTTCCAGGCTTTGCTGTGAGATACCCTGGTGCATAATTTGCTGAGCTGGTGGTTGTATGGGGAGACAAAAAGGTCCACCTTCAGGGTACCCCATTTCTGGGTCACAAGGCTGAAGGAGTTGTGGTTTAATTGCCACGTGTGGGGGTCTAAGAGATTTCTGCTTAAGTTGTCTGCCAGAGAGTTTTGGTTGCCTGGCAGGAATTGAGCTTGCAGGTGAATATGCATGGCTGAGGCTGTGTTCCACAGGGTCATGGCTAGCCTGCAGAGTGGGTAAGAGTGGGCTCCCCCCTGCTTCTTGATGTACCACATCACTGTGGTGTTATCGGTTTTGATTAGTAGAGGCCCTGGTGAGAGAAGGGATCTGAAAGCTGTCATAGCGTGCTGAACAGGTAGCATCTCTTTTTAGTTGATGTGCAGATGAATTTGATTTGGGCTCCAGTGGCCCTGAATGCACCTGCCGTCCAGATGAGTACCCCAGGCACAGTCTGATGCGTCTGTGGTTAGGGTCTGGGTGGCGTGGGGTTGTGTAAAGGGAAGCCCCTTGTTGTGGTTACATGCTGCTGCCCACCAAAGTAACTCTTTCCTTAGACAAGGTATTATAGGTATGACAATTTCCAGGTCCTGGGCATGTTGGCACCAAAGACTTTTTAAGTACCACTGAAGTTTCTTCATATGCAGTCTGGCATACGGAATTAGTAGAATGCAGGAGGCCATGAACCCTAGAGCCTGCAGGATTTTCCTTGCGGATAGCTGGGTTCTGGTGGCCATTTGAGCGAAGTAGCCTGTCAGATAGGCTCGTTTTTCTGGAGTAAGGAATGCCATCTGGGTTGCTGTGTCCAAGCTTGCTCCCAGGAATACAATTTTTTGACTGGGGACTAGTTTGGATTTCTTTTCATTGACAGTGTACCACAAGGAGGTTAGAACGTCCTTTACAAATGTCAGGTGCTGCAACAGCTTTTCCTGACTGCCTGAATCAGGCAATCGTCCAAGTAGGGGTAAATTTGAACATTTCTCTGTCTGCAATAGTCAATGGCTGGAGCCAGGCATTTTGTGAAAACTCTGGGAGCAGTGGATAAGCCAAAGGGAAGTGCAGAGAAATGATAATGCATAGATCCTGCCCTGAAACGTAGACATTTCCTGCAGGAGTCCTTGATTGCGATGTGCAGATAGGACTCCTTTAGGTCTAGGGTGGCTAACCAGGCATCTTTGGACAGCATAAGGAGAAGCTGCTGCAGGGTGAGCATTTTGAATTTTGGTACCACCAGGAAGGTGTTTAGAATAGATAGATCTAAGATTGGACTTCAGGTGCCCTCTTTTCTGGGTACCAAGAAAAGTCTGGAATAAAAACCTTGGCCTATCTGTTCTGCAGGAACAGGATGAATTTCCCTTATGGAGAGCAGGGACTGAACTTGGTTTTGTGCCTCTGCCCAATGGTTTGGAGGAAGGTATGGGAACCCTTTTGGGGTTGGCAGAGTGTGGAAATAAAATTTGTACCCCTGGGATACTATGTTGCGGACCCATCGATCATTGGTGATGGAGGTCCAGTTTTTTGCATGGTGGGCAAGCTTTCCTCTTAGGGGCAAGAGCAATTAGGCAGAGGTGAGGAGAGGGGATGAGAAGTCATTGTGAATTATTTCCGTAAGGGGGTGGCTTAACACGCCCTGCTTTAGAAGTGGAGGTACACCACTGCTTAGATCTCTGCATACCCTGAGACTGTAATGTGGGGGGGGGGGTCTGTTTCCCCTGGGTCTAGGTTGAGATGGCCTAGAGGGAGCTTGAAAGGACCAAAGTTTTGATGGGCAATGCCTACTGAATCTTGGAGGCTGCACTTGCAAAAAATCTTTGACTGTCTGCATAGACTTAGCTTTTTCTTCCATCTTTTTTAAAACCTTTTCTGCTTTGGTGCCAAACAGATTGTCCTTGTTCAGAGGAGCATCCAATAATTTTGATTTAACATGGTCTGGCAAGGTCTGCTCCTTAAGCCAGGCATGCCTTCTAAGTACAGAATCTGTGACTGCTGTCCTGCAAGATGCTTCTAGGGCATCAAACCCACATTGCAGGGTATGCTTGCTGAGTTGGCTTGCAGAATGCATAGGCTCCTGTAATTCTTTACTTTCCGCACAGTCAGGAAAGGTAGATAATTTTTGCTTAATAAGTTCCATAGTATGTTGCTGGTATTTCAGCATGTGGAAAGGACAACTCAATGCTTTAATGGCGAGAGTTATAAAGGTGTATACTTTTTTACCCCACCTGTCTAAAGCTCAGGAATCCCTGTCCGAAGGGGTGGGATTCTTAGCTGTAGTTGCTTTTATTCCTTTAGGTCCTTGGGATATGACCTCTGGGTCAACAGTAGGATTTTTGAAAAGAAATCTGAGAGAGTCAGGGACTCTGTAGTACCTGTCAGGTTTCCTTGGAGCAGGGGGTAAAGTATCAGGAGTTAGACTGGATTCCGTAAAGACATCATCCACAAAATCCAGTACAGGAGAGATAGCTAAGGGTCTGTGCTGTGGTAAATCTAAAAATTAACTGAGTCTCTTTTTGGACTGAGGATAATCCTGGCATTCCCAATGGAAATGCTCTCTCAAAGTATGTAAGGTTTCACCAAAAGAAAAGTCCTCTGGAGGGGAGGCAGAATGAATGGATTCCTCTGCATCTGAATCCTCATAGGCAAATAAGGGCATGTCTTCATATTCAGAAACCTCAGAGTCATCAGACTCTTGGTCAGATAGAGAGCCCCCAGCAGCTTTTTCTTTTAGCAGGGGAAGGCTGGCTTCCTCTAATCAGCATGATCAGGTCTTCTGCCATTTTAAGCATCTGAGATTGTGACAAGGAAGCAGGCGTTTGAGTTTGGGTCGTCGTTTTTTTTTAGGCATAGCTCGTACTCTTGGCCTTAGAAACTCGGTAGTTTTAGAAAGAACTGAAGACGCAAAAGAAGTCAGTTTGTGTCAAATATCGGTAGTGCGAAGAACTTCCTCAGAAGCCGGTGCCTGCACAGCGGGTCCAGACCCATCCAAGGTAGAGACATCCGCAGGTTCCATAGTCAAAGAAGAGTCTTGTGGCATACCGGACTCCGAACGGGTCTCGGTGGCGGCCTGCGAATCCATCAAAGCGGGCATCACGGGCTGCGAAAGTCCCTCACTGAGTACCGGCGAACTGGCGACTAGCTTACCGGAAGCATCGTCGGCAGTTTTGGACCTGTGCGATCTGTCTCTGTCTTTATCCCAACGTTTTTTCGGTAGATCGGTAGTCAGATGGCTTACCAAAGCCATTTCGGAATACGGAGATTGAGAACGAAAGTATTTAGCTACAATAAGGGTCCGACAAGAAATGGTTCAGACGTTGAACAAAGCGCAAAACCGACAGCGAGGTACATCGTGGTCTGTGCCTAAACAGGTGACACAATAAGAATGGAAATCTCGGTGTGGTATTTGCTTTACACAGGCAAGATAATTGTTAATTTTTTCTGACATCGGTTACAGCAAGAACAAAAGATCCCCAACGGGGTACTTAGCTTTAGAAGACTTCAAGATGATTCAATTTCGGAAACAAAAACTCAGGTAGCAGCCTACCGGCACTCGTGCGAACTGCTTCTGTTTTGAGCTCCTCAGCAAGACAGATGTAATGGCGTCGGCTGCCTGTTTTTATACCTCTGACGACCTGACGTCAGTCCTGAAGTGACAGCAACCGGCGCAGAAATACTAAGCCTCTTGTATTCGGGCCAACTGAGGGCTACCCCTGACTGGATAACTCATGTGTGATTACTGCAACAGTGAAACACGAAGAACATCAAGTAAGTTGTGTTGTCATTTCTACAATTTAAACATAAAGGTTGGAAATAATCAGCAATTTTAACTACAGTATTTGAAGTCAATGAGCCATTGCATTATCTCAGAAAACTCCACAGTACATTATCACTAATATTCAAGTTTTTAGTAAATTGTAAAGAATACAATAATTAGGATTGTTTCAGTGAGTATTTTTCACATTCTCACATGCCATTAGTCCACTGTTCTCACTAGTAAATGTCTGGAGTTATTTCTCAACTGTCCAGACTTTTGTCTCGTATTTTTGGTCTGTAAAATGGCTACTCATTGCTAGAAGCTAGTACCTGTTAATTATGGCATCATATTCAAAATTTAGTGAACACTTAAGTAACATATTCAAAATTTTGTGAACACTTAAGTAAAAAATCCGAATCATCGGATTTGGATAATTCTGATTCACATAAAATGGTCACTCCTAAGAGAAAGAAGAGAAGTCTGTGTGTTTTCAAGCAAGAGTGGATCACTGAGGATCTTTCATGGTTATCGAAAACTGATGATCACATGGAAGACAGCATACTCTGTCAACAGTCCTTTGCTGTTAAATACGAGGGGAAGAAGGTTGTTCACCAAGCTGAGTCATCCAAGCACAAGAATGTAATAACGCAGTCTCATGCTATTTCTGCATTTTTTGTTTGAAAAAAAATATGCTAGAAGAAGACAGTGTTACTGCAGCAGAACTAACCACTACTTATCATTATGTTAGGCATCTCCACAGCTACAATAGTCAAGGCTGTGGCAACAAGCTTCTGGCAAAACTATTCCCTGATTCAACCATAACTTTTAATATTTCATGTGGCTGCACAAAAGCAGCAAGTTACGCTGAAAACGCACTGGGTCTGAAAGCAGAAGAATTTTGTGTCACTCCTGTTAAATCTGCTCGCTATTTTGGAATTGGATCAGATGCTTCGAACAAAGGCAATAAGAAGTTATTTCTGTTGACTGCTCCTTCCAGAACTGAAGGTGTGAAGAATGGACTCATGGATTTTTATTAAGATAATGATGAAACCAGTACAACTGCTGACAGAATTAATATCATTGCAGCTAATAACCTGTGTTTAGATTCGTTCACCTCATACAGTGCAGACAATGCATCCGTAAACTTTGGAAAATACGTGCCAGTATTTCAGAAGTTGCACGAACAAGAATTTGATACAAGCAGATTGCAAATGTCATACCCTCAACAACTGTAAAGTCTGGATTAAAGACATTCAGTTTTGATGTTGAATCATTTATCACAACTTAAAATTTATTCTCAACATTGGCCAAAATATCTGATGATCTTAAAGGAATTATTCGATTTTTTGCAAATGGAATCCTGCAAACTGCTATGCCATGTGCCCACATGTTTGTTAAGCCTGTTGCTGCTACTGACAAATTCTTATTATTTTGGGCAGCACTAAAGTCTTACTTTACATCTCAAGGTCAAGATGAAGTTGCAGCAGTCCTATGGGATGGATTTTCTTAAGACAGTGATAATACACTACTTCGGTGTTCACTCTACCTATTTCTCAATGTTATGACTGTTTTTGATGATGCCATCCGATGCTTGGAGTCAAATGCAACTACAGCTGCTGAACTGCATGCATTATGGAAAGAGTGAAGTGCAAGCTGCAACAATGTCAAAGTGACAAATTCTATGATTCTTTGACCTATCAGCTACCACATTCTGATGCTGTGACTGCAGAAATGAAATGAAAATTTGAACAGGATGAAACTCATTTTTTGAATGCTGTTTGTCATATTTGCCGAAATGGTATAACTATGATGAATCTGTTTTCAAGCATTTTACTGCTCTCATGTTAGACAGTGACATCCAGTGGCAGGATATGTTGACAATACTTGAACATATTAAAGGCATAACTGTTGATACTGACAAGTTATATGCAGAATTTTGCATTCTTCGAAAACTAAGAATGGACACTGTACACTCAACGACGCAGGTCGTTGATATATGGGTAAAGTTTTTTAGTGCACTGTCTCTAAAAGACATTCAACTGGTTCATATCATTTCATATGTTCTGTTAAACCCGGTCTCAAATGCTTTCTACAAGAAAGTTTTCAGCATAATGAATGAACTCTGGTCTGACAGCAGAAAAAGAATAAACACATACTTGGTGAAAGCAGAGTTAATCATGAAGATAAATTTCAGCAGGTCATGCAGTGATTATTCGTAGTAATCGTCAGTTACTGATAACTGCCTCTTCTCAGCAAAAGTACAAATTTACAAAACAATGATTAATGATTATGTGTTTGCATGAACACTGACATTAAATATGAATCATTTACTGGTGATTGATGTTACTTAACATAATTCAGGTTAATTATTTGTTGAGACTAGTCAAAAACTGCTGCAAGCCTGTAACCTGTATAATGCAAATTTTAAGTAATATGTTTTTGTTAATACTCATGCATGACTCATTTTGTGTTATAGTATTTGACTATTCTTGTGTAAGTAGCACTAGGTCAAACCATCAATGCTGTCAAAATCGTCCTACGTCCTATTCATTCAGTATTTCAATACCCTCTATTTTAAACAGCATAAACAAACTGTGGGGTTCAGTATGATAACCTGACTGACCATCATGCCGAATTAACGATGATGGTCATCAAGCATCCAGGAATGGCAAATTCCAGAGTTGGCAATCCTATTTCTTCACCTTGTACTCTGATAGTTTTTAGTTTCCTGCACTGCAAAGGAACAAAAAGCCTGAAAGCACACAATTTCTGTCACCACAGGACAAGGATGACTTTTTCTCCCCCTTTTAACACCCAAGAGAACTTGCACGCAATGGCATAACCTAGATGTAAAATAGCCAAAAGCGACTTATGCACTTTGCTTTACTCTACATATGATCTCAGTTTGTACTACCCAACTGAAGGCAATATAACTGCGGGGAACAGACTGAATTACCTATTTAATAAAAGCTTGCAGGACTTCACTGCGTTTGCTTTCATACATCCTCACTATAAATCTTGTTCTTAAACTGCACACATTTAAACTACATGCATTTAAGTACTGAACATAGTATATAACACCAATAAAAGGGATAAACCTTCCCCACTGATGGCACCTAGTAACAATTAGTCATGGAAGCTGTAGAAATGGACATGTTCTAACTCAGCATTCCAGTGATAAGTCTGCATGCTTATGTTTCTGTTTAATCTGGATTTGCAGGTTACTCTTGCACACTTGTTTATATTGGTAAGGGACTGTTTTACCTTGCCCATTCATGTATTAATTTTGGTGATGATACCTTGCCATAATTATGGCATGACAAACAGGGTCCATGTGGTCTGCAATCACTTTACTTTATTTGACAACTTGTAAGTGGGCCAGTCCAAAGATTCTTTTTCAGCCACAACCCACACCAGACTGCACAAAAAAACAGACAGAAAATGCATAAAAAAGAAACAATTTGGCAAAGAGGCAGAATCAGAAGAAGCAATGGAAAGGCATACAGGAAATCTCCTGACATATATATCTACCACCAACTTCCTGATGCCCTGCTGAACCAAGGTTAAAAGGGCAGCACCTTGCTCTCCTGGGTGTAAAACAGGTGCCCCAATCCTAGAAGACCCTGGCCAGATGAGTTTCTTTCTCAGCACTAGCAGTGAAATGCAGAAGCAGCTGAGGAAGTTTTCCAGTCCAGTCACCTCCCCCCATAATATCAACAGTTGTCATAGCACTGCCTCAATCTATGGTCCCTGTCAGATATGTACCTTTGATTTCACAAGGGGTATGGCGGCATGCCACCATATGTGTCCATGTACTACATCACAGCCTGGTTGCCCAAGTGAAGCAAGAGGGCTGTGGACTCACTTCTCCTTCTAGCAATTTCCTGGTAAGAATCATTGACTTTATCTCCAAATGTTTTTTAACTTTATAAAGTCAATATCCTTCTAAGGGCTTCACAATCTCGCAACAAGGGAGGATTAAGGCCAGTTATTCAGTCCAGCAGCATCCATCATCAGAAAATCCAATAACTTTAGCTGCAGCAAAGCAGCGGTGTTACTGCGCCAACAGGGGTTTACAGATTGATAGGTAATATCTACCACCCAAGACCATGGTCTGACATTAACAGGTCTATGAAGACCGGACGACTTTGTAAACACTGAGACCTCATTGTTCACACTAACACCCTTAACTTCAGGATTGCAAAAGGAAATGGGAAATTTGCTGTCACCACGGTGCCAGACAGGTGCAAGAAGGTCTGAGCCTACATTCTTGTCCAAGACCTTTTCCAGCCTAAATTCTTTGCCAAGACTCATACTTCCTGGGTACTCTCTGGAAGTAGAGGTAACTGACACTGAAGCGTGCCCAAGTCTGTCTCAATGAAGGCAATTCTCTGAGACGTGGACTAGGCAGGATTTCTTTCATTTTATGGAGGCCACACGCTCTCAGGGCCGGTAACTGCAAGCGGAACCAAGCAAAAGCCATTTAAAGAAAGTACTTTGAAAAGGGCCAACAAAAGTCAGTCATCGAAGTAAGGGGATATAAAAAAAATCTACACTGAAACTGAAATGCACACAGTGTAGACTGAAAGAAACTTAGGTACAAACAACAGGCAGTGATGCAACAAAGAGTCCATAATGTCTAGTAATACTAATCAGGGGTACTGTAACTGCATGGGCTTGATTCCTGCAAGGTCACAATTCAAAGTGTGACATACAGGTTTGTGCTCAGTGAAAATGCTAGAGAAAAGAATGCAATGTAACATTTCCCATTTCATTCAGAGCAAGGACAAGGTAGGAGATGATCTCTCTGCAGGATGAGCAGGCTTCTATGGCTCCTTCACAGAGTAGAGTCTGCGCCCTTTTTCAAGAGCTATACAAAACTATCTGGTCACTGACATGAGCTCTATCTGGGACAGGGCCTAATATCTCTAAAAAGCCACTATTCAAAATCTTTTCTGAGAACATAGGATCCATAGTGATTGCCATCCAAACTAGTGTAAACATGGAAAGAATAGAAAATACGAAAGTTATGCACATAACATAATGCTAGATCCATGTTGTCTTCATTCATCTGGGTTATCAGATCTGACCGGATCCAACCAAGGTACCTTCTTCCATTTTCTTAAATCCCGGGCTCAGGATCTTCCCCTACACCTAATTTCCTTCTACCACAGTGATACCTCAGACCAAGTTTGCAATTATATTTCAAATTCTATCTAACAGACTGAAGAGAACAATAATACATCCTATCATTAGTGATAATGGGAGAAGTCAGCTCAGTGGCTGAAAATATGGCATGGCCTTGGACGGGTCCAATCAATCAGTCAAGAGCCATACGTGAAAATTATGGCAAGGGGGAGGGAAGGAGGTTGAGCTGAACAGATAAAGACAATATGAATCTAACATTATGGCAAGTATATAACTTTCATATCCAATGTTCTCTTTTCTGTCCCATTCATTGAAAGGGAGAGAGTCCCAGCTACTAGAACTCTAGGGTGGACTCATGGAAGGATATTCTGAAGGATGGTGAAGCCAATAGGTGTATGAGATCTTGACTTTATGTCCAGCTTACAGTGAGATACAAAGATATGAACTGTAAATCAAGCAGTTGCAGCACAAAGCTCACCTACTGGGAAAACTACTCATGTACCAATACACTTGCCCAACGTTTCCTGGAATTTATTAATTCCAATTGCTTGGACCAGCTCTTTCTTACCCCAACTAGAGGAAACAACATCCTTGACCTGGTCATTACTAACACGGGCGACCGTTGCTCTACACCAATAGTCAACTCCTTCCTGGTTAGATCCGACCACAATCTAATCCCCTTGGAACCCCCCCCCCCCCCCCGCAATGGTAACCACCATGAAAAATTTCTTCAAAGCTAACTTTGGGCTCCTAAAAACAGAGGTGCTAACTTCAAGGCACCCATGCAAATGGAGAATAGTTGCATGACTGCTGAATCATACACCAAAGCACTCTAATGCATGGATCTCACCACCATACCCAATAAAACCAAGACACTCTCCTCCAAAAAAAAAAAAAAAAAAAAAAAAAAGGTAATCTGGCGGTCCCCTGCCATAAACAAACTCTACAACAGAAAGAAGAAACTGATGCAGAATAACATTAAGTCCCAAGATTGGAAAAACTCCCTTATCAGCCTCAACAAAATGTTGAGACCCTTCATCAAATCCTCTAAAGCTAGGTATGAAAACAGAATTGCAGCAGATAGTAAAGACAACCACAAGGCCTTCTATAGTTATACAAGGAATCTCCATGGCAATACCCAGATTTTCTCTGAGCTACTGCACAATGGTACCTCCTATACCGAGCCAACATATATTGCAAATATACTGGCCGACAGATTCAGTGCCAACTTTACCCCCCCCCAAGGACCAATCACAATACCAGTAGATTGCCAGGCACCCAGTATTACTGCTGCACAGGTTAAAAAAGCACTGTCCAAGGCCAAAAATACAGCTTCTGTGGGACCTGACAATATCCTTGGCTGTGTTCTACATGAACTACAGAGTGAACTGGCACCACCCCTGTGTGCCCTGTTCAATCACAGCCTCACCTCAGGTTTGTTTTGTCCCTACCAAATGGTGCACTGCTACAGTCATCCCTCTCCACAAAGGAGGAGCAACTACAGACCCTGGGAACTATCATCCCATTAGCTTGACGAGTCTGATATGCAACGCTAGAGAACACACAATCATAGACCTAATAAACAAAGATATAGGGAATCTCCAAACTCTGGAGCCCACACAGTTTGGCTTTGTGAAGGGTAGATCAAGTCTGCTCAACCTGGTTGACGTCTTTGTATCAGTTATCAAAGCTATGGATGAAGGCAAGGTGGTTCGTACAGCCTACCTTGATCTGGTCAAGGCCTTTGATACCATTCCCCACTCAGGAAGCACAGAAAAACTCACTAAACTAGGCATCAACCCCTATATCACTAGGTGGGTTGCAAACTGGCTCACAGATAGAACCCACAGTGTGAAAGTAGCTGACTCCAAGTCAGACTGCCGACCAATCACAAGTGGAGTCCCACAGGGTTTGGTCCTGGGTCCTCTCCTGTTTGGTATCACCTTCTCTGAAGTCCAGGCCAACACAAAGGGACTCTGGTTGACAAAGTTCGCAGACGATTGCAACTTGGGAGCTACTATTAACTCCCCAAGTGATGTTGACATCCTGCAGAAAGGCCTCACTGAAACCAAAGACTGGTGACAGAACCATGGCCTTAAGCTCAATGCCAAAAAATGTGTCGTCATCCCCTTTGGGAAAAACTCGGTTCCCATGAATTACCACATCGATGGTAGTCCACTGAACACAGAAGGCGTTATAAGAGATCTGGGGACACAGGTTGACAGCAACCTTTCTTTTGACCACCACACTGCCACTGTGGTCAGAAAGTCCTTCTATGTGGCACATCTCATTACTAAGGGTTTTGCATCCAGGAAGAAAAAGGTCATTGTCGCCCTCTACTCTTCCCTCATTAGACCAGTCAACGAGTACAATGCCCCATTTGGCATGTACCTCACTAGACTCCTGCAACAACTGGACAGGCCACAAAAGTATCGCACAAAGATGATCCTAGGCCTTAAACACTTGTTCTATATAGACAGACACAAACAAATCTTGATGAGTGGATGGGAACTAGAAAATTCACCCCAGGGATCACTCCAGTGGCTCTACTCGACAAAGGCACTGGGAACTAATGGGTGGCACGATGCCAGGGTAATCCTATGGGCTAGGCTTGTAAATTCAGGGCCATTAGCCTAGTACACACCTATGAACCTATGGGAACTTTAGGAAAGAAGACAACGGAAGCTGCCATTGCTCTGGTAGAACAAGTTTTAGGTTTGAATGGAAGTTCTAATCTTCTTCCTTTATAAACAAAAGCAATACAATCAGAGATTCACCTGGACAGTGTGACTTTAGGAACACCTTGCCCAAACTTAGCCTTTGAGAAGGAGACAAAAAGTTGATCTGTTTTCCTGAATTCTTTGGTACGATATAGATAAAATCTCAACTGACAGTGCACGCCCAGTAAATGTAAGATATACTCACCTTTATTAAAGACATTTGGAAAGAAAACTGGTTAAGTTCACAGAAAAGTACAGTTGTGTACATTTACCATAAATGTAGATGTTCGAGTGTATTCACTGTTGCAGTCATTACATAAGGGATAATCCTGCTGGCAGGTTGCCGTCAGTCGGCCTGAATTCCAAAGTCTTGGGTCCTGCGTCAGCTGCTGTCGCCCCTTCCCTGACGTCAGGTCGTCAGGGGTATAAAAGAAGTAGCCAACGCCATTTTCTTCAGTTTTTCTTGCCCCAGATGTCAGGTGCCCCTAAAAGGGTTGCCAACATTTATATATATATATATATATATATATATATATATATATATATATATATATATATATAAATACATGCACCAATATAAACTTTACCTTCATCTACAAGCAAATACACCACATAGGTTGTATAAATCAGAGAAGGAAAGATAAGTTCCAGCAGAAAAAAGGGGGATGGCAGGTGGGTATCCTGGACTGCAACAGTGAATACATTTGAACATCTACATTTATGGTAAGTGTACACAACTGTACTATGTTTTTCGTGTTTCACTGTTGCAGTCATTACATTTGGGTAGAGTCTCAAAGCTATGATTGGGAGGCTGGAGCTAAACAGCATTAGGAGCAGTTATGAGGCTCTGCAGAACTGCAGTGGCAAAGCCTGCCCGGGATTTAGAGTAGAGGGGCAGATGATAGTGCTTTGTAAAGGTGTGCACTGAACTCCAAGTAGCAGCCTCTAAAATGTCTTTGGTTGGTACTCCCCTGAGAAAGGCTGTCGAAGTGGCTGCAGCTCTGGTTGAATGTGGCCTAATGCTCTTAGGCACGGGCTTGCCATGTTGAAAATAGCAGAAACGAATGCAGTGGCCTATTCACTTTGAAATAGTCTGCTTTGAGATAGCCTTTCCTTGTGATCCTGCAGCATATGCCATTAGTAATTGCTCTGTCTTCCTGAAAACTTTGGTTCTGTCCAAGTAGAATCTAAGCTGTCTGTGTACGTCCAAGGAATGCAGAATTCTCTCCCCCTTGTTCTGTGGATTTGGATAAAAAGTTGGCAGATGAATAGTTTGGTTAAGAGCCACACTGGACACCACTTTAGGCATAAATGTCGGGTTTGTCCTCAGAGAAACCCTGTCTGGATAAAACATGATAAAAGGTTCCACAGCCATGAGAGCCTGTAGCTCTGAAACTCGTCTTGCAGAAGTTATTGTTAGGAGCAGAGCTGTTTTTCGAGACAAAAACTTTATATCAGCAGTAGCAGCTGCGTCAAAAGGAGGCAAGGTGAGTTTTTCCAAGACATAGTTGAGGTCCCATGCAGGTATTGGTGATCTTCTTGGAGGCCTTAAATTTTTGGCTCCTCTGAGGTATTGTTTTAGTAAACGATGAGAAAAGATTGGTAGCTCTATATTGTAATGAGCAGAAATGGCAGAGGCATGAATTTTAATTGATGAAAAAGATAGGCCTTTGTCCAGCATCTTAGTCAAGTATTGCTACAGCTGTATCAGTTCCTTGTGCCTGGTTCCAAGCAAAGAATCTCTTCCATTTTCCAGCATAAGATTTTCTAGTATGAGGCCTTCTGGCTTCCAAAATGACATCCATCACAGCTTTACTGAGAGCTGTGTTTTGTATGATTACATTATCCGCCATACTGCCAGGTTTAAAGTCCTGAGTTGGCTGTGCAGGATCTGATTGTTTTGCTGGGACTGTAGATGGGGTATTTGAGGTAAGGTCCAAGCTGGGCATTGAGACAAGTTCCTTAAGACTGGATACCAGTGCTGGCGGGGCCAGTTTGGGGCAATCAGTATCATCTTTGGCTTCTCCTCTCTGACCTTTAGGAGTACCTTGCTTAGGGAGGAGTGGTAGTGGAGGAAAGGCATAGACTGATAGGTTTTTCCAGCTGAAAGATAGGGCGTCCATTTTCCATGCTTGTCTGTGATAAGTCCTTGCGCAGAATCTTTTTAGTTGGTAGTTGTGAGGGGAGGCAAATAGATCTATGTCGGGGCATCCCCATTTCCTTGTTATCATGCTGAAGACTTGTGGATCCAGCTGCCACTCGTGGGGGTCCATGAGGTTTCTGCTTAGTTCGTCTGCCAGAGTATTTTCCTTTCCTGGCAGGAATTGTGCCTGCAGATGTAGTTGGTAAGTCAATGCTGTGTCCCACAAAGTCATGGCTAGTCTGCAAAGGGGGTAAGAATGTGTGCCCCCCTGCTTCCCCATCTATCCAGTGCCCTAGAATCTCTGTCAGAGGGGGTAGGGTTTTCTGCAGCAGAAGCCTTAACTCCTTTGGGACCCTGTGAAATAGTCTCTGGGTCTGCAGCAGGGTTTTTAAAAAGGAATTTATGAGAATCAGGAACCCTGTAATATCTGTCAGGCTTAACAGGAGCTGGAGGTAAGGAGTCAGGGGTAAGACTAGACTCCTAGAACACATCATCTACAATGTCTAACACAGGTGGGATGGCTAGAGGTCTGTGTTGAGGTAGTAAAAGGAAATCTATGAGCCTCTTTTTAGATTCTGAAAAATCTTGGCTCTCCCAGTGGAAATTGCTCCCTCATGGTATGCAAGGTTTCTCCAAAAGAATAGTCCTCTGGAGGAGAAGCTGAAGGTATAGATTCTTCAGCATCAGAATCCTCATAGGGGGAAAGTACAGTTGTGTACCTACCATAAATGTAGATGTTCGAGTGTATTCTCTGTTGCAGTCATTACACTTGGGTTATCCTGCTGGCAGGCTACCCGCAGTCGGCCTGAATTCCAAAGTCCTGGTCCAGCGTTGGTTGCTGTCGCCTCCTCCCTGACATCAGTGCACCAGGGGTATAAAAGATGCAGCCGGTGCCATTTTCTTCAGTTTTTCTTGCCCCAGATGTCAGGTGCCCCCAAAAGGGTAGGCTAAAAAAATTAGAAGTTATGTACCTACCATAACGTTCCATGTTAGTTGTCTTCTCTCGCCTTCTTTCTTGCTGGATGGGTTCGGAGCCGATCCTCGGCTCCGACTCGGCACTTGCTTCGCTTGAGAACTCCTTTTACCAGCTCGAGGCAACCCTATATCCCATGATGCAAGGCGGGACTACCTCAGATCTCGTTTGGTAGCTAACCTACCCTGCTAAGGACTAACCTAATATATTTTAGGAAACCCAAGTTCATAATAAAGGAGTCCTCTAATGAAGGCTCAGGAGGAAACAACCTGATAGGAACTCTCCAAGATCTGTCCAGGCCAGGGGGAAGGAGGGACGCAAGAAAGAAGCAGAGAAGACAACTAACATGGAACGTTATGGTAGGTACATAACTTCTAAATGTTAAGTTGTCAATCTCGCCTTCATTCTTGCTGGATGGGACCGGCCCCTAGCACCTGTATCCCGGGTGGCTCAATGGAACAGACTCTTGAGAACTGTGGAACCAAAACTGGCCCTGTCTCTGGAGGCCAAATCTAACTTGTAATGAGAGACAAAGGTATGAGGAGTGGCCCAAGTAGCTGCTGCACAAATGGTATCAATGGGTAGTCTATCCTGAAAGGCTGCAGAAGTGGATAGACTCCTGGTTGAGTGTGCTTTCGGTTTAGAAGGTAGTTGCTTGCCTCTGAGTGAGTACACATAAGAAATGGTGGAAGACAACCATCTGGATAAGGTCACTTTAGACACTGGGAGACCTTTCCTGTTTTCTGCATAGGAGACAAATAATTGGTCCGATTTCCTGAATTGCTTCGTTCTATGCAAATAGTACCTGAGCTGACGATGGA
Organism: Protopterus annectens; assembly: GCF_019279795.1. Lineage (NCBI taxonomy): Eukaryota > Metazoa > Chordata > Ceratodontiformes > Protopteridae > Protopterus > Protopterus annectens. Next base: position 993,948,325 of record NC_056735.1, on the reverse strand, counting down.
CATCCAAAAAATGAAGCTTTTGTTCAGCTCTGTCAGAATAGTTTGGGAAAAACTGGTAGATCGATGGATTGATTAATATTGGTTTGAGAAACAACTTTGGGGAGAAAGGACGGGTTCGTTCTTAAGGATACCCTGTCCTTGTGAAAACCAAGTAAGGAACGGATGCAGAGAGCTTGAATCTCGAAACCCTTCTTGCTGAAGTGACAGCCAGTAAAAATATAGTTTTCCAGGTCAATAATTTCAATGAACATGAAGCAGACGGTTCAAAGGGTGGTAACATTAAGGATGCCAACATTAAATTTAGATCCCATTGTGGAGGAGGATGTTTTATTGGCGGCTTTAGGAGAAACACTCCTCTCAGAAAGGCCTTGCATAGTCTATGAGACATAATGTTATGATCTTGCAAACCAACATGATACTTGGAAATAGCAGCCAGTTGAACTTTTACTGTAGATGAAGAAGATCCTGACTGAAAAACTTCAGCCAGGAAATCTAAAACAGAATGCACAGGAGCAGTAAAGGGATCAATATTTCTGGAATTTGCCCAAATGGAAAAACGTCGCCACTTGCTAGCATAAACGGTTCTGGTGGACGACTTTAAAGAAGCCACTAAGATATCTCTGACCGGATCAGAGATCATAGGAAGCCTGGCTAGGGAAGGAAGTGGAGCAACCAAGCAGTGAGGTTGAGAGAATGAATGGCCCGGTGCTGTTGACCCGACTGGTGGATCAAGAGATCCGGAACTGGGTCTAGATGCCAGGGCTGCACCAGGAGGTGATGATGCAGAGACGAAAACCAAATTTGTCGAGGCCAGTAAGGAGCAATGAAAATCAACTTGGCCCTCAAAACGGTGGCTTTCTGAATGACTTGTGGAATCAAGGGAAAAGGAGGAAAGGCGTACAGAAGTCCCCGGGGCCAATCCTGGGTTAGAGAGTCTCTCTGGGGTTGGCCTGGTAGGGGAAAGAGAGTGAAAAAATCGGGGCACTTGTTGTTTTGGGGTGTAGCAAAAAAAATCGCAACAAGGTGTGCCCCACTTCAGAAAAATCTGGTCCACTACAGATTGATTGAGAGACCACTCGTGAGGCATGAGAATGGATCTGCTCAGCCTGTCCGCCAAGAGGTTGGACCTGCCGGGGATGTGCGTTGCTATCAGAAACCGATGAGAGGAGATTGCCCATTGCCAAAGTCTGAGAGCTTCTCGACACAATGGATAGGACCTGGTCCCGCCCTGCTTGTTGATGTACCAGACCACGGACATGTTGTCCGTTTGTACTGCAATAGTCCCCGCGGGAAGAAAGTCGTTGAGGGCTTGCAACGTTAAAAGCACCGCTCTCATCTCCAGGACATTTATGTGCAGATGGTATTCTATGGGTTGCCACGTCCCGTGGACCATCCTGCCCTGATAATGCCCCCCCCCACCCGATCAGAGAGGCATCCGTAGTAACTGTGGCAACCGGAGGAGGGGGAACAAAAGGTCGGCCCTGATGAAGAAGAGGGGAAGATATCCACCAGTTCAGATGAGTCCTGCACAATTGTGTGACTAAAATTTCGTGCCTCATCGGAAGACTGTGGAACGACCACTCAGTGAATAACATCCACTGCAGAAGACGCATGTGTAAGTGAGCCAGTGGTAGAAGAACAATGGCCGCGGCCATAAGACCTAGAACCTTTAGTATCAGTCTGGCTTTGACTTTGCTGCTCTGCAATAAAATCCGAACGTATTTTTGGATGTCCAGAATTCTTTGATCTGTTAGTCTGGCTAACATTTTGACGGTGTTTAATTCTGCGCCTATAAAGGTGATAGATTGGCAAGGCCGCAGAGAAGATTTTTCGAAATTCACTGAAATTCCCAAACTCCTGCAAAGCTGCAGAGTGTAGTCTCTGGTCTGAAGAAGCTGACACCTGGTGGTGGCGGAGAGGAGCCAGTCGCCCAAATAAGGAAACACCTGGAATCCTTGATGTCTCAGATGAGCTGTGACCACTGCCATGCATTTGGTAAACACTCTGGGGCTGAAGTGAGGCCAAAGGGCAGGGCTCTGAATTGGTAATGACTGGTCCCTAGCCGAAAGCGGAGAAACCTTCTGGAGCGCCTGTGAATCTTTATGTGATAGTACGCGTCCTGAAGGTCTATAGAGCACATCCAGTTGTCCTTGCCCAGAAAGGGCAGAATGGACTGAAGTGTGACCATCCGGAATCTTGCCTTCTTGACAAATCTGTTTAGACTGCACAGGTCTAATATTGGTCTCCAATCTCCCGTCCTTTTGGGGACCAAAAAGAATCTCGAGTAGACTCCGGATCCTACTTGGTCTGCCGGAACAGTCTGGACGGCTCTTTTTTCTAGGAGCTTTGAAACCTCCTGTTCTGCCAAATCCCTTTGACCGGGTGAGATGTCTGGAAGGGATTGTTGAGGTATGGGATACCTTTCGAAGGGGATTTTGTAACCCTCGGATATGATCGACTGTACCCACATATCTTGTGAAAGGGAATGCCAGGCTACTGAGTACAGCGAAATCCTTCCCCCGACTGCCTCCAAGGGTGGACAGTCGGGCAACACCTCAGGGGTGCTGAAAGGGCTTCTCAGGAAGAGACTCCCTGTTGCCCTGGTTCTGAGGACCCCCCCTGCCTCTAGGGCGGCATCTATTATTGTTACCCCCTCTGCCTCTGGGGGTAAACTGACCACGTGTGTCCGTGTAGCTCCTTGGGCTTTATGGAACCACATCTTCCCTCCCTTCTGACCCTTGGGATATGGTCTAGAAGGGGTGGAAAAATGGACTCCAATGGCAGAAAGAGTTTTACCGTCCTGCTCACACCTGGTCAAGGTATCCTTCGCCTGAGGTCCGAACAAAGCCGAACCGTCAAAGGGGGTATTGGTGAAGGACGCCTTAAAGGGGTCCGCAAAATTACAAAGCCACATCCAGGCTTGACGCCTAAGAGCCACTCCTGTGCCTGCTTCTACTCGCCCCATCCGCCGCATAGGATATGAGCCGCATGGAGGAGTTGGATAAGGAATTCAGGATTGCTAGCTGTGAGGCAATCTTTTCTTGAGCCCCAGCAGCAGAAGGATCCTGGACCACTTCACCTAGTTCCTTGAGAATATCTCTTTGAAGCCTGGTGAAGTGACAAAGGTAGTTCAGCGAACGCATAGCAAAGGTCGCTGAAGAAAACATCCGCTTTCCATACCTGTCCATGGTCCTAGAATCCTTGTTAGGTGGATTGACATGTACTGAAGGATCCGCAAGTTCCTTCTTAGTGACCGCCGCCACCACCATAGCATCCACAGAGACGCCCTTGGAAAGAAACTGTTTGTCCGTAGGGGCCGTAATAAACTTGGATGGTCTCCTGGGGACAGGTTCCACAGAATCTGGAGCTGCCCACGCCATCCGAGCCACTACTTGCATAAGTGGGTCGAAAGGCGGAGACACCCAGGAGGTGGAGGGTCGGGATCCAAAAGCCTCCAGGTATACCGACTCATCCTCGGAGGGGTCAATGGAGGGCCAATTCCCCTCTGTTTGAGGAGCTCAAGGATGTCTGAAAAGGAGACATCCTCAGAGGGGATCGGAACCCTCCGACTCATCTAAGTCGGTATCTGATGTAGTAGACTCAGGGAGTCTGTGCTTTCCTCTACACGCCTCTTCCGAGGGGTTCCCCTGCAGGATCAGGAGAAACCTCGAAGAGGAAGATATTCCCAATGGGGAAACCTGGGGCGATGGATCCCTGGGCCTGAGAGCAAGAGGCTGGCAAGAGGCGCCTACAGGCACCGAAGAGGGAGGAGCTAGAGGGATGGACCGCTGACCTGGCTCAGGTGCCAGGACACTCCTCATCACCTCAAAGGCTCCCTTCCCGGAGACCGGAATATTCCTGCCCGAGGAAATAGGAATTCCGGCCCACTGAGAGGGAAGGCTCCGAGGCCGATGTCGGTGCCGAGCTTACCAAAGCCGAAGCCCCGAGAGGGAGAGCGGGTCGGACAAGGGTCCAATGCCACTAGCCCCTCGGAGCCGACAAGGGAAACTCGACGACCGGATCCCTCCAAGGAAGGTCTCAAGGAGGAGATCGGAGCCGAAGACGACGGAGCCGAAAAAGGATGTATCGGTTCGCGCCGACACAGTCGCTGTCCCGAAGCTCCGGCTCCGAACTCTGGTGGGGAGGCGGAGGAGGAAGTCCAAGGGGTGAAGCAACAGCCAAAGTCTGCTGAGACGGGCTATGGAGCATTTGGGCCAGTGCCTGCGACTTTAACAGCCTGCTTACCACCCTCTCTAAATCGTGGTCAGACAGCCTGGAAGATCTCGAAGATCGGCTCCGATGACTCCGCTCCAACAAAAGAGGAGACCCCGGAGCCGAGTGGATAGATTCCAAAGACGGGGACCGAGATCTCTTCTTGAAGGAAGTCATCGGAGTCGACGTCCTATGGGTTCCAGATGGAGCCGAAGGCTTCTCGGCTCCGATACTGGATACTGTGTCGGCTCCAGCCGGAGCCGACAAGGCAACAGCAGATTGGGTGTCGGAACCGATCGGAACCGACCCTAGCTGAGAAGGAGAAAGATCAGCTCCGGCCGGAGCCGATCTCGACTCCGAAGGAGTCGGAGCCACCGGGGAAGGCTTGGAAGCTGTAGCCTAACCCTTGGATGGCTTGGAAGGCTTACTGGACCCAGGTTTAGTGGATGAACCTTCCGGCTTTAGCAAGCCACGGAGGATTAACTTATTCCTCCTTTCCTGCAGGACTCGCTGGCTAAAAGAGTGACACAAAGCACAGGAGTCCTGCAGGTGTAAAGGCCCCAGGCAGTAAACACAAGAAGTGTGACCGTCTGTCAGAGACATTTTCTGACAGCACGAGTCACACTTCTTGAAGCCCGAGACCTTTACCTCTTTAGACATAGTCTAAGGAAAAAGAGTAATAAAATACTCACACACACACACACCAAAAACAGTCACACAAATTAATCCCACAAACACAGACACACAGGTAGGGATTAATAAGGAAGGCCTAGGCCTAACTGAAAATTTTTAAAACTTTTTATAAAGTAAAAATTTTTTTACTATAAGGGGAATAGGGTGATTGTATGGAGACTACACACTAAAAAGGAAAAAGGAAAGATAAACCCTGACTTAAGCTGTTTGAAAAACTCAAACTTACCTCAGCTGGCAAAAAAGGAGAACTCTTCGCAAAGCGGCAAACGAGATCTGAGGTAGTCCCGCCTTGCATCATGGGATATAGGGTTGCCTCGAGCTGGTAAAAGGAGTTCTCAAGCGAAGCAAGTGCCGAGTCGGAGCCGAGGATCGGCTCCGAACCCATCCAGCAAGAATGAAGGCAAGATTGACAACTTAACATCATTGCTTATAAAAGCATGCACTAAAATAAACAATACCTTCATCTACAAGCAAATACACCACGTAAGTTGTATAGGATAGAGAAGTACAGATAAGTCCCAGCAAAGAAAGGGGGATGGTGGGTGGGTAACCTGGACTGCAACAGTGAATACACTCGAACATCTACATTTATGGTAGGTACACAACTGTACTATGTTCATCGTGTTTCACTGTTGCAGTCATTACACTTGGGTTGATTCCCAAAGCTGAGGTTGGGCGACTGGGTCTAAACAGAATTAGGAGTGGCTATAAGGCCCTGCAGAACTGCAGTGGCAAAGCCTGCTTTGGATTTAGAGTAAAGAGGTAAGTGGTAGTGCTTAGTAAAAGTGTGCAGTGAAGTCCAAGTTGCAGCCTCCTAAATAGCCTTGGTTGGTACTCCTCTGAGGAAGGCTGCTGAGGTGGCTTCTGCCCTGGTAGAATGTGGTCTAATGCCCTTAGGCACTGATTTGCCATGTTGTGAATAGCAGAAATGAATGCAGTGTCCTATCCATTTTGAAACAGTCTGCTTTGAGATAGCCTTTCCTTATGATCCTGCAGCATATGCCACTAAAAGTTGCTCAGTCTTTCTGAAAGCTTTAGTTTTGTCCAAGGAGAAGCGTAGCTGTCTGTCTATGTCCAAAGAATGCAGAAGTCTCTCCCCTTTATTCTGTGGGTTTGGGTAAAAAGTAGGCAAATGAATGGTTTGGTTAAGAGCCACACTGGACACTACCTTAGGCATAAATGTTGGGTTTGTCCTTAGAGAAACCCTGTCCGGATGGAAGATAATAAAAGGTTCCACAGCCATTAATGCCTGTAACTCTGAGACTCTTCTTGCTGAAGTTATTGCTAGGAGCAGAGCTGTTTTCCATGATAAGAATTTTATCTCAGCTGTATTGGCTGGCTCAAAAGGGGGCAGTGTGAGTTTTTCCAAGACAAAATTGCGGTCCCATGCAGGTATCGGTGCTCTCCTTGGAGGTCTTATGTTTTTGGCCCCCCCTGAGGAACTGCCTAAGCAATGGATGTGAAAAAATAGGTGGGTCTGTATTGTAATGAGGTGAAATGGCAGAGGCATGGATTTTAATTGATGAGAAGGATAAGCCTTTGTCCAGCATCTCAGTTAGATATTGCAAAATCTGAGGAATATTTGGAACAAGCATGTCAATTCCTTGTGCCTGGTTCCAAGCACAGAATCTCTTCCATTTTGCTGCATAGGATTTTCTGGTGCTGGGCCTCCTGGCCTCCAAAATAACATCCATAACAGCTTTAGGGAGAGGTGTATTCTGAATGGTTACACTATCCGCCATGCAGCTAGATTTAGGGTTCTGAGTTGGCTGTGCAGGATCTGATTGTTTTGTTGGGTCAGTAAATGAGGAATTTGAGGTAATGTCCAGGCTGGGCCTTGAGACAAGCTCCATAGGATTGGGTACCAGTGTTGGCGTGGCCAATCCGGGGCAATCAGTATCATTTGTGGCTTCTCTTGTCTGACCTTTAGGAGTACCTTGGGGAGGAGAGGCAGTGGAGGAAAGGCATATACTGTAAGGTTGTTCCAGCTGAATGACAAAGCATCCACTTTCCATGCTTGTTTGTGATAAGTCCTTGTGCAGAATCTCTGAAGTTGGCAATTGTGAGGGGAGGCAAAAAGATCTATGTCTGGGCTTCCCCATTTCCTTGTTATGCTGAAGATTTGCAGATCTAGTTTCCACTCGTGAGGATCCATGAGGTTTCTGCTTAGTTCGTCTGCAAGAGCATTTGTTTTTCCTGGCAGGAATTGTGCTTGCAGGTGTACTTGGTAAGTCAATGCTGTATTCCACAAAATCATGGCTTGTCTGCAGAGGGGGTAGGAATGTGTCCCCCCCCCCCGCTTGTTTATGTACCACATAACTGTGGAGTTGTCCACCTTTATCAGCAGCTGTCCTGGATGAAGTAGGTCCTTGAAGGCTGTCAGGGCATTTTGTACAGCTAGCATCTCTTTTTGAACTGATGTGAAGATGCCTTTGGCTAGGGGGCCATGTGCCCTGAATACATTTTCCTGCCATGTGGGCCCCCCAGGCATAATCTGATGCATCTGTTGTTAGTGTTTGCCTGGCTGTGGGTAAAGTGAATGGCTGTCCCTAGTTCTGGTGACAGGCCTGTGCCCACCATCGAAACTCCTGTTGCAGGCAGGGAATGAGTGTAATTAATGATTCCAGGCTGTGGCAATGTTGAGTCCAAACACTTTTTAGATACCATTGAAGTTTCCTCATATGCAGTCTTGCATATGGAATTAGCAGAATGCAGGAGGCCATGTAGCCCAGAGCCTGCAGAATTTTTCTTGCAGATACGTGGGTCTTTGTTGCCATGCTTTCGAAGTAAGAAGTCAGTTGCCTTTGTTTGTCTGGCATGAGATAAGCCATCTGGGCAGTTGTATTTAAGCTTGCACCCAGGAATATTATCTCTTGAGTGGGTACTAGTTTTGATTTCTTTTCATTTACTGTGTACCCTAGGCAAATTAGTAATCTTTTTACAAACGCCAGATGCTTTAGTAGAATGTCTTTGGTCTCTGCTTGAATAAGGCAGTCGTCCAAGTAGGGATATATTTGAATTCCTCTTTATCTGCAAAATGCAATTACTGGTGCCAGGCATTTTGTGAAGACCCTGGGCACAGTAGATAAGCCAAAGGGCAGTGCAGAGAATTGGTAGTGCATTGAGCCAGCTATGAATCTGAGGTATTTTCTGCAAGACTGTCTGATTGGGACATGCAGGTATGCCTCTTCAAGGTCCAAAGTTACAAGCCAAGCCTTCTTGCCCAGCATGGGCAGAAGCTGCTGCAGAGTCAACATTTTGAATTTCGGAACATCCAGAAAAGTATTTAGAATAGACAGGTCCAGAATTGGTCTCCATGCTTTGTCCTTTCTTGGTACTAAGAAAGGTCTTGAGTAAAATCCTTGTCCCTGCTCTTGTTGTGGCACTGGCTGACTAGCCCTCATGTCCATGAGAGATAAAACTTGTTTTTGTGCCTCTGCCCATTGATTGTGTGGCAGGTCTGGCATACCTTTTGCCTTTGGAAGGGTGTGAAAGTGGAACCTGTAGCCCCGAGAGACTATATTTAAGACCTATTTGTCCTGGGTGATCATGTGCCAATTTTGTGAAAAAAGTGCTAGCTTTCCCCCTAAGGGTGCTGCCAAAAGATAAATGCTTGGCATTGGCAGAGGGAAGTCATTGGGACTGTTTCCTATATGACTGTGATTTGTCTTCTCCGCTTTTGGAGGTAGAAGCACCCCATTGTTTGGGCCTGTATGAGCCCTGGGGCTGTTGTCTGCCTCTTTGTGGCCTGTCTGACACGGGAAAGGACCAATTCTTAGAAGGCCAGTTCCTGCTAAATCTGGGTGGCTGTACCTGTAAGAAATCCTTTACTGTCTGCATAGACTTAGCTTTATCCTCCATTTTTTTCAACACCTCTTCTGCCTTAACACCAAAGTATCATGCTGTAATGCAGCATCCAATAATTTTGCTTTAACATGATCAGGCAGAGTCTGTTCCTTTAACCAAGCATGCCTTCTAATGACAGAACCTGTTACAGTGGCCTTGCAAGAAGCCTCCAGTGAATCATAACCACATTGCAAAGTATGTTTTCCCACTTGTTCAGCTGCATGCAATAAATCCTGCATTTCCTTGTTCTCAGAACAATCAGAATTTGTCAACATTTTCTGTTTTAGCAGAGACATTAAGTATTGCTGATATTTAAGCATATGAAACTGACAATTTAAAGTCGTTACAGCCAAGGTAGAAGAAGTGTAAACTTTTTTCCCCCATCTGTTCAGTGCCCTAGAATCTCTATCTGAGGGGACAGTTTTTTTTTGCAGTAGCAGCCTTGACCCCTTTGGGACCCTGAGAAATAGTTTCTGGGTCAGCAGCAGGGTTTTTATATAGAACTTTATGAGAATCTGGAACCTTGTAGTATCTGTCTGGCTTAACAGGTGCAGGAGGTAAAGAGTCGGGAGAGAGGCCGGACTCTAAAAATATATCATCGACAATGTCTAGAACAGGTGGAATAGAATGAGGTCTGTGCTGAGGTAGTAAAAGAAAGTCTCTGAGCCTTTTCTTAGAATCTGAGTAATCTTGGCTCTCCCAGTGCAAATGCTCCCTCATGGTATGCAGGGTTTCCCCAAAGGAGTAATCCTCAGAAGGAGAAGCTGAAGGGATAGATTCTTCAGCATCAGAATCCTCATAGGGAGGAATAGAGTATCCCTGTTCTGAAGAGGAGTCAGAGGAAATGGAAACCTGATCAGAGGAATCATATTCAGTGTCTTGCCTAGGCCTCTTACCAGGAGGGGGATGGGAACCCCTAATCAAAGTAATTAGGTCTTCGGCCATTTTGAGCATCTGTTTTTTAGGCATGGAAGTCTGTCCTGGAGAATGCTGTACTTGTTTCCTTGTCTTTAAAACTGTTTTAATCTTTGTCTTGGATGATGAAGTTGGCTTGATATAAAGCTGTGTAGGTCTGAAAGCACCCTCAGAAGCCGATGCCTGCTCAGCGGCTCCGGACCCATCTGAGGGATTAGTTTCCAAAGGCCCAATACCTTGAGTATCCAGAGGCCTAGTTGTCTCCACGTGGGAGTCGGAGGCGGCCTGTGGCTCTGAGGTAGCGGGTGTCAGGGGCTGCGAAAGCGCCTCACTGAGAACCGGCGAACCGGCGACTGGCCTAGAAGAGGCTTCGTCGTCGGTTTTGGACCTCGGTTGCCTGTCCATTTCTTTTTCCTTGCGCTTTTTATGAACTCCGGTCATCAGCTGTTTCGACGGCATTATATAGTTAAACCTTCGGCCAAAGTAATGAAAAGCAAAATCGTACCGACGCTTAATAGTGCGTTGGTTAAATCTAGCACAAAACCGACAACTAGTAACGTCGTGGTCAGGGCCTAGGCAAGGAATACAGTAAGAATGAAAATCCTTACGAAGTATTTGCTTCCCACAAGAAATACAATTGTTAACCTTTTCTGACATCGGTCTGGAGCAAGAAAAAAGTTTCCCCAATGGGGTACTTAGCTTTATAGAAGACTTCGGATTTGAAATTCAATTTCAAAAATCTCAGGAGTCGGCTGACCGGCACTTGCGAACTGCTTTTGCTTCGGGCACCGCGTGGCAAGAAAGACTGAAGAAAATGGCGTCGGCTGCATCTTTTATACCCATGGTGCACTGACGTCAGGGAAGGGGTGACAGCAGCCGACGCAGGACCCAAGACTTTGGAATTCAGGCCAACTGAGGGCAACTTGCCAGCAGGATTACCCTAATGTAATGACTGCAACAGTGAAACACAAAGAACATCTTTTTGAGGCCACTCTGGGAAGACATTTTTGGGAAGAAATTTAGAGGTCATAGCCACTAGAAAAAATAATTTTCCAAGACAAAAACACCTTCCTGAAATAAACCTGTCTGAAAATGCTAAACAGAAGAAAGAGGTGCCAGAATAGGTTATAAGCCCTTAGAGACGGCCCTAACAGGATATCTTTTTCACCTTTTTTTGTAAACATTTCTTGTGTTAGGTTTTGGAGATGATAATAAAATACGGGTAACAGAAGAGGAGACCTTGGTATCTCTGGCCATCATAAAAATTAGAGAAATCATGTGGTTAATGTCAGGGTTTTCAGTTCTTGGTGAGGCTGTATGGGAGAGATAGACAGTCAGGAAGAGGGCTCCATGACCCATGGAGGGTGTTTCAGATGAGCTCAAAGATATGGGGAAACAAACCTGCCAGGCTAAGAAGGGGGCAATGAGAATTACTGTTGCCTTGCATCTGATGGCTTTCTGTAGAAGTTTGGTTATAAAGAGAAAGGGGTGGGAAGACGTACACGAGACCCAGAGGCCAGCAGTGGACCACAGCATCCTTCGGTGACTGACCCTCTGGAGAAATCAGGGTAAAACAAATCCCGATCCCTCAGAGCCACACGCTCCAGGGATCTAAACCTTGTCATCACAATGAACAAAACATCCTGGAGGGCTAGGTTCCTCACCCAGACACTCCCCAGACTCTGGAATAGACTGCCCATACATGTCAAGCACAGCGCCTCTTTGGCCCTCTTCAAAAAGAACCTTGACGATTGGATGGGAGATAGGAAATTCACCTCGGGGATCACGTCAGTCGCCCTGTTAGACAGGGGTCCAGGGAAGTAAATATTGTGGGAAGAAATAGTCAAGGAATTGTTATAGCTAGGCTTGTATAGGCTCTAGGGCTAGTACCAACCTATAAAAGGCTAGTACCAACCTATTAAACTATGAACCTATAAGTACCTGCTGCACTTGATGGTCAGGTAGGAAGTGAAAAGACTGCAGCACAACTGGTCCCAGTGACTGAAACTCATTGATGCCACTACTTGGCTGACAGACCACTGATGGGGCAGAAGAACAGACCTGCTCAGTTTAGCCACTAAGACACTGGAACTCCCTGTAATGTGCACTGCCACCAGAAAGTGTTGAGACACTGTCCATTGCCATCACCTCATGACTTCCTGGCATAATGAGTATGAGTGGGTTCCCTCATTTGTTAATGTACCAGGCTACTTCCATGTTGTCTGTATGGATGGAGATCACACCTTTGGGGAGAGAATCCTAAAATGCCTGTAATGCTAAGAGGACTGCACTCATCTCCAAAACACTGATGTGAACGTTGGCTTCTATTATGGACCATTTGCCTTGGACAGTCTTCCCTTCATAATGCCCCCACACCTCAGAAGAGAGGCATCCATGGTCATAGTGGTCATCGGGGTGGATAGGAGACCAGTCCACCCCAGCAGACAAGAGGATAGGTCAACCACTACAGAATATGATGCCTACATACCGGCATGAGATGTATTAGAAAGTACAGAAGTTGGTGTAGAACTAACCACTGAAGTGAGAGGGTCCACTATAGTATTCTCAAGTAATACCCTGCTTACAGGACCAGAGTAATCAATGCAACCACAAAACCCAATAGATGAAAATCAGTCTTGCTGGGAGACTGTGGGAAGAGAGAACTTCTGAACCTTGAAGACCGATATATAGCATCCTTGTTTCTGGGAGTTTCTCTATCTGGAATGTTGTGTCTGGGTGGCACCCTATGAATTCTATTGTTTGTGTTGGTGTCAGCTGGCTTCTTGTGAAGTTTATTGTAATACCCAAGTGTTGAGAAAACGGGAGCAAGAAGTCCCTGCACTGGATCAGCTGATCTCTTATGGGAGTGGTAATGAAAGATTAGTTGTGTAAAATCTTATCATAACCATAGATGTCCTTCTCTTCCATGTTGCAGTATTCTCACATGTGGGATCCCCCGCCTCGGTGACCTGAATGTCCGGCTCCTATGCAAAAGCTTAAGCTTGGTTGCTGCCAGGTGTGTGGGACGTCACACATAGGGCCATAAACTATGGGCCTTAAATATGATGTCCATATGCACAGGCCTCAGAACTGACTGCCCAGTCGGACAACAGTCTAAGGGATCCAACAAAGATGCCATCTAGACAGGGTACATGTAATGAAGGGGGTAGGTGGGAGGGAAGGAATACTGCAACATGGAAGAGAAAAACATCTATGGTTATGATAAGATTTTACACAACCAATCTATGTCCTTCTATTCCCATGTTTCAGTATTCTTACTGTGGGAGAGTGCCACAGCTCAAGAAGAGGAGAGGATGGTGTAGGAAGCTGCAGTTTCCAAGAATCCACGCAGGATTGCCCTTACAAATCCTGCCCCGGCTCTGGAGACATAGTCCAATTTGTAATGTTTGGTAGAGGTATGCACAGAGGACATGTGGCTGCCTCAAGAAGGATGGCTGTGTCCAGGCCTTTGAGGAAGGCTCCTGAAGAGGCCACTTCTCTTGCAGAATGCACATTAACATTGTAAGGTAAGTGTTTGACATGGTAAGAGTAGCAGAAGGAAAGAGTCTTCTGTATCCAGGGTGATATAGTTTGTTTGGATACAGCCTTACCCAGGGCCCTGGGGTGGAAGGACACAAAGAGCTGATTGGACCTTCTAATGGCTTTGGTCTTGTCCAGATAAAACCTTAATTGTCTGTGGACATGAAGGGAGTGAAGTACTCTCACTGTCATTCTGAGGAGTGGGAAAGAAGATGAGTAAATGAATGGACTGATTGAGGGACCGATCATTGACCACTTTGGGCACGAAGGAGGGATTGGTGTGAAGGGTCCCTCTATCTTTGTGGAAGATTGTGTAGGGTGGGGATGCCATGAGTGCTTGCAGTTCAGAGACCCTTCCAGCTGAAGTAAGGGCTACTAATAAGACAGTTTTCCAGGTGCGCATCTGCAGAGAAGCATAGCTTGCTGGCTCAAAGGGGGCAATAGTGAGGTTCTCTAGCATGTAGTTTAAGTCACAAGGGGGAGAGAAAGGTTTCTTTGGTGGTCTGACATGGAGACACCCTTTTAGGAATAGTCTGACATCCAATCTGGAAAGAAGAGGTGGGTCTAAAGGTAAACAGGCTGAAATGACAGATAAGTGGACTTTCACTGAAGAGTATGAAAGTTCTGATTTTATGAGTTCACACATATAGGCTAGGACTGGTGAAACATCAGCTTGGAATGGCTCCCTTTGCCTTTGAAGACACCATTTGGAGAACCTTTTCCATTTGAAAAGTTAGGATTTCCTGGTGGTGGGTTTCCTGGCCTCCTGCAAGATGGTTAGCACCTTCTCTGAGTACCGATGTCTGAAGGGGATCAAGAGCATCTTCAGGTGTGGATGAATGAGAGATCCCTTCTGTTGTGTGAGCAGGTCCACCTTGTGAGGCAACTTGTGGTGACTGCCCTTGGCAAGAGAAGAGATAGAAGAAGGGGGAACCAATGCTGTTTCTTGGCCATCAGGGAGTCACCAACAAGATTCTTGGCTTGTCCTTCCAGATTTTTAGAAGGACTTTTTGAATGAGAGGGAAGGGAGGAAATGCATAAAGGAACAGTCCCTTCCATGAGATCCAGAAGGCATCCACTATCCAGGCTAGTGGGGAGGGGTCCCTGGAGCAGAACAGCTGCAACTGTCTGTTCTGGGGTGAGGCAAACAGATCTATCTGTGGTGTGCCACACTGGTGGACAATGTTTAAGAACAGATCTCGGTGCAACATCCGCTCACGATGCTGAGAGAATGATCTGCTGAGGGCATCCGCCTGATGGTTGTCCTGGGATGGAATGTAGACTGCCTGTAGTGTGGTGTTGTACTGTACTGAGAGTCTAGCTCCCATACCTGCACTGAAAGCCTGCAGAGTAGGTAGGACCTGCCCCCCCGTTTGTTGATGTACCACATCACAGTTGTATTGTCTGTGAAGATTTGGTGGGGGCCTGCCTGCATTACAGGAAGTAAGGTCTGCAGGGCAAGATGTAGTGCAGTCATCTCCCTTATGTTGATATGTTTTTTCCAGAAGGAGGGCTCCCATTGAGCCTGCACCTTGAGGCCGTTCACAGTGGCTCCCCAACCTAGATCTGAGGCATCTGTGTGCATGCATTGCACTGTATTGGTGGGTTGCAGAGGTAGGCCTGGGTCCTGCTGAGCTTGCTGGATCTACCACCTCAGTTCTGTCTTCAGGCAGGGTAAGAAGGGTACCTGAAAAGTCTAGGGGGTGGCTGTGCTGCGACCAGACATTTTTTAGGTACCACTGGAACTTCCTCATGTGCAGCCTGGCTAGAGGAAGCATAGGGATTGTAGCTGCTATGAGGCCTAGAAGATGCATGAACTGCCTGGCCAAAATGTGGGTGACCACGAGGATCTTGTGCATGTGGTTGGTTAGTGAGTAGATTTTGTCCTGAGGAAGGAAAGCCCTCATTAAATCAGTTTTATCCTGTAGTCCAGGAAAGTTTTGTCTTTGGGCTGGGACGAGGGATGATTTTGTCAGGTTGAGGGTGAATCTCAACTGAACAGTAAGTGGTTCCTGAGAATGCTTTCCTCTGCTACTAGAATGAGGATATCACCTAGGTAAGGGTAAATCTGAATGCCTTTTGCTATGCAGTAGGCTACTGCTGGGGCTAAACACTTTGTGAAGACCCTTGGTGTAGTAGATAAATCAAAGGGCAAGGTAGTAAATTGAAAGTATGAAGAGAGTCCAACAAAACACAAAAACTTTCTGTAGTTTGGATGAATGGGAATGTGGAAGTATGCCTTCTTCAAGTCCAAAGTGGCCATGAATGCCTTTGGAAGCAACAGTGGGAGAAGGGCTTGAAGAGATATCATTCTGAAGGAAGGAACCTTCAGGAAAAGATTTAGGTAGGACAAATCCAGGATAAACCTCCAAGGGCAATCCTTTTTTGGCACTACAAAGAGCCGGGAGTAGAATCCCCTTCCTTCTTGGCCTGTGGGAACTCTTTCTATGGTCCCTTGCGCAAGAAGATCCTGGGTGATCTGGGAAATTAGATGTAGCTGTTTTTTGGGTGGGAAGGGGATGCCCTGTGGTAGGGGCTTTTCCTGTCAGGACATGAAGTACCCTTTTTCCACAATTGTTAATACCCATCAGTCTGAAGTGACTTTTCCCCCAAAGGGTAGACAGTGAGATAGGTGGGAGGAGAGAGGGAGGTAACTGAGGCAGTCACGCATTACTGTTTCTATCTGGAAAGGGCTGCCTAGAGGCAGGTTGAGGAGGGGATGCCCTTTGGGGATTTGCCTTCCTAGATACTTTTCTGTGTCTAGAGGAGGAGGAGGTTGATGGGGCTGGGGCCCTCCTGACAAAAGTGGTCTTGGCATGGTAGTTTCAATAAAATTTGGGAACAGGAGAGACCAATAAATGATTTAAGGTCCTGAAGTTCTTTGCTTTTTTCCTGGAGGCTTTTGAACAGTTCCGCAGACTGTTTGCCAAACAGGAATTTGTTGTCAAGTGGCGCATCTAAGATCTTGGTTTTAAATTCCTCCAGGAGGGGCTGAAGCCTGAGCCAGGAGTACCTGCGTAGTAGAGAGGCTGAAGCTGAAGACCTAGTGGAGGCCTCAGCCGCATTATAGCTGCACTTAACAGAATGGCTGACAACCTGTGATGCTACAGACAGCTTAGATGCACCTGTGATTATTAGGAGAGTCAGGCATGGAGGAAAGTAAGGAGGTAGCCTGAGAAACCAAGTCTAGGGCATATTTGACCATGTGGGTCAGACAATTGATAGCCCCGAAGGCCAGTGTGGAGGATATGTACATCTTTTTCCCCAGTCTGTCCATGACTTGTTGTCCTTGGAAGGTATTAGTCTGGACTGTTTGTCAGAGGCCATTGCAATGACTGCAGGATCTGGCATAGGCGGCTTAATGAAGTATTTATGCTCATCAGGGACCTTATAAAACCAGTTAGGTCTCTTGGGAGCAGGGGGCTCTGATTCAGGGGTCTGAGAGGCTGCAGCAAATGCATCCAAGTAAGTTAGAATCACAGGGGGGATTGCAGAGGGGTAGGGTGACTCCACTTGGAAAAATTCAAAATACCTCTTTTGGACCTCAGTCATCTGAGTGGCATACCACATGAAATACTCCCTCATTTTGGTAATTGTTTCTCTAAAAGTAATATCTTCAGGGGGTGAGTGCCCTTCTAAGGAGTCCTCATCTGGGCAGTAGTAATCCAGAGGGGAAGCTAACTGTGATGCCTTCCTCCTGAGTATGGGTGGGATCAATTGAAGCAGCTGAGGTTGGCCTGGGGCTGAGAGCAGGCAATGTAGCAGCAGTTGAGGCTGTGGGCTTAAGAGCCATAAAGGCCTGAACCAAAGACTGTGAAAACATATGCCAGTCTGGTTGGTCCTCAGAGGAAGTAGACAAATGTTTAGATTTTTGCTTCCTCCTGAAAGGAGTAGTCTTAGTGGACAGCATTGGCGTAATGTCAGGCATCTGGCCTGTGAGAGAGGATTCCGTTTCCTGAACTGTGGGCGGGCATCAGGCAAAGCATGGTTCCCCTTCAACCTCGGAGGAAGCCGATGCTGGACCAACCTCCAAGGACGTGCCTACTGGGGTTTCCAAAGTGGCTTCCACAAAGGTAGGTGCTGACTCTCCCGGTTCTACCAGACACCCCTCAACCCCTAGATCGGCGGCTGGCAGGGCATCTGACATCAAAAGGGCAGAAGTAGTCGGCCTTACAACCATGGCCTTCTTTTTAGGAGGCTCCGCCTGGACAGCTGACAATGGTTCCATACTTAGGGCTAAACGCTTTTGTCACTGGTTTTCGAGATAAAGTTTAAGGGCTGCCATCCTACTACATAGGGTTTTAGGTAAGAATGACTGACAAATGCCACAGGTGGTATGGTCGTGGTTTTTCCCCAAGCAGAACAAAGTTTGTGACAGTTCTTGTGCGGAATCTGGCGGCTGCACTTGCATTTACTCTTTCTAGCGGACATCGAATAAATAAGAGCAAAGCAACCAAAGCTCAAGGAAAAGAAAATTTTCCTCAATGGGGTACTTATCCTTAGATGTCTTCTGGAGCATAGAGCGAAATGATCGGTCTAACATTTGACTGCTGCAGAGAAGGTCTGGGGCCTGTGTGTGTGGACGTCACATTTAAGGCCCATGGTTTATAGCCCTCAGTGTGAAGTCCCATGCACCTGGCAATAACCAGGCTTAAGCTTTTGCATAGGAGTGGATGTTTGGGTCACCCGAGGTGGAGGATCCCACAGTAAGAACACTGCAACACGGGAATAGAAGGACATATAGCTGTCCACATACGGGAACACCTGGAACCCATGCAGTCTTAGATACAGCTGCCATGCACTTGGTGAATGTCTTGGTGGGGGGGGGCTGTTGTTGAGCTCTAACGGCAGTGCGCTGAACTAGAAATGACTGTCTCCCAGCCAAAAGCAGAGAAACCTTTAGAATTACTTTGCTATCTTTACATGACAGTAAGCATTCTAAGAGTGTTTTGATCCCATCCAGGTTTCTTCCTTCAGAAGTAGTAAAAGGGACAATACCATGACCATCCAGAATTTTTTGTCTGTATCATGAACTGACTTAGATGGCTGAGGTCTGAAATGGGCTTAAGGTCCCTGGTCTTTTTTCAAAACCAAAAAGAATCTTAAATAGACTCCGGATCCTTGCTGTTCTGGTGGGATCTCCTGAATGACTTTCTTTTCTAGCAACTTTGATACCTCTGTTGCTGCTAAATCCCTCTGACTGGGTGGAAAGTTGGGGATTTTCTTTGTGTTGGCTTAGTGGAAAACAAAAGGAATAGCATAGCCTCTGGTTATTATCTTTTGCACCAATGAATCTTGAGCAATGGTTCGCCAGGTATTGAGGGTTCTTTTCACACATCAGGCAGATGCACTGCTAACACTGCAGTGCAGCATAAGGAGGGTGTTACGCTCCAGAATATGTTGCCTTTCGGATGAGAGGTTAAACCTAGGTCCCATCCGCCTAAGTTGCTGGTAGTTCAGGTGAATATAAAAGATCCCACGGCACCAATGCCCTTGTGAAATTCCCCCTAATAATATAAATATCACATTGCCTCTCCCCTGAAAAGCGGCCACTAGCCTGGTATGACTAATACAGTCAACAAAGCATAAATTAAAATTAAATTAAATGAGGGTGTAGAGATAAGCACCCCGACTGCCTCCAGAGTGCAGCAGTCTGGCAATCATTCAGGAGCTCTGGAAGGGTTTCTTGGCAAAGGGACCTCAAAACCCTTGATTCTGCAGACAGTCTCCTCTCCTTGGGTGAGATCCATTAAAGTTGTTCCCCTCTTCTGTGGGGGGGCTCTGTAACCAGAAGTGTTCTAAGCAAAAATTCAAACTTCTGATGTGCGCCTCTTTTATCATGTGTTTGAAAAACATTGACACATCAAAGGCAGCACTGATGAAGCACGTATTAAAACTTTCTGAAAAGTCACAGAGATGCATCCAGGTGTGCTGACAAACAGCAATGCTGGTGCCTGCTGCTCTCACAGAGTGATTTGCCACATGGAAAAGTAGGGGTTTGGGCACATTAGACACAGATTGTAGGCTAGATAATTGTGACTCCACTGTTTTCTGAATGTACACAGGCAAACTGCAAGAGCAGGATTTGAAAAGTTCTTTGGTCAGATTCCTTTGAAAACAAATTGTGTGTGTCAGGTAGTTCTGTATACTCCAATGAGGTCTCAGAATCAGAAAGAGGACTCGTCAAGTGAGGACCTTCAAGGCTAACTGAGGTCAGCTGACACACAGGATGTTCAGTCGAAGCTGCAGAACCCAGAGGAAGTCAGAATGGAGCAGAGTACATGTGAGAAACCTCCTATCTATACCTAGAAGACAGAGCCCTTTCAACAGCTCCAAATGCCGAAGTCAAAATCAGAACTGAAGATGGTCTTCCATAACCTGAAGACCCTAAGGAAGGAAGGAACATTTCCAGCTCAGACTCAGTTTGGTTCTGAAGTTGATATTGGAGCTAAGCTGTCTAAGGCAGAGGCAATGAGGGCCACAGATGGTTCTGAGAACCTTGGCATCAAACTCACCCCCCAAACGACAGCCCCAACCCCTCAGCTGCAAGACCAGTTGAGATCCAATGGTGCCACAGTTGAAAGAGTAAGGGGAAGCTGCCAGAGTCAAAGTGAAAGTTGATCTCAGCTCAGACAAGATTCTCTCATAGGTGTCACTCAGAACCATGGAGCTCCACTGAGTCTTTGGTATTCGGGCTGACTAAGGGCTACCTGCAGGCAGATAACCCAAGTGTGATGACTGCAATACTGAAACACGAAGAACATCAACAGCAACCCCCTCCAGTGAGTGACCAGTGACACCATCAGGCTGCCCCACCCAACTCCTGCACTTGGTGGGAAGTCAGGCCTGGAGCCACATGAAGTGCTGGTGGGAGACAGCCAGTGTTGATGATGGGGGTGAAGGGACCTGTACCTCTCCACTGGCACAAAATGCCAGATGACTGAGAAAATAGTAACATAAATGAATAGAAATAAAAAATAATCATCAAATAAAAAAGTACCAAGAAAGATTTTAATAAAGAGAGGGAGAGAGAAAAAAAAAGGCAGTGGTATTAAGTCTGTTTCAGATGACCACTCTAACTGCTACTTAATTATGTACTACATATGTGTGATACATATTACCAGGTCACCTTATAAAGTTTAGTTCTGTCTAGGTACACAAACTCCAAATCCTCACTATAGGATGTCAGGGTAGATGTACAGTATCAGTGTCCTCAGACTGTGTGAGGCACTCTGGAGGCTACAGCGGTAGAATGGAGATGTTGATGTAAGACATCATGGGGTGTGTATGTACAAGAGAGTGGGCCAGAGAGTGGTCCAGTGGATATGGCAGAAAGAGTATCTGCAAAGGCATGCCATGAGTACTTGCACATCTGTGACCCAACAACTCATTCAGGGCACTGTGCTGTACCACAGACAAAGAAGTACTTGAGTCCAACATACAAAAATATCAACAAGTGCTTTGCAAAGACCATCAGCTTATTTGCCACACTCTAGTGAATATAACATGACAAAAGCAAGAAAGACGGGGATATGGCTGGCAAAAGTATGAATGACAGGGGCATATGGCAGAGTGATACGTGGGAAATTCGTCAACAAGGGCCCCCTCTCACAACCCACAACATACCCCAACCTAACACAACTATATGACTCTATATCCCACATACCACAACAACTACCACAATGACCCCAGCACCCCATAACCACACAAACTACACCCCCTGCAAGCCACACACTGGAGCACATTGGCTATGCAGTAGAGGAAGACAGACATGGTCATCTCACTACAAATAAGAAACGCATGTACACCATGAATATGTGTATTTTGCATATGGGTGTGCAAAGCAGTACACATGTACAGGGGTGGTTCTACTGGTTAAACAACTGTGAGAGAGAACTCCACAGATAACTATTCAAACTATGACAGCAGCCATAGGTAAGTTGCAGTACTACAACAACATAATACAACACAAATTATGTCACAGGTCACAGCTGAGCTGCAGTACTATAACAAAAAAACTACGTAACAGGGCATATCATCATTCTCATCCCTTCACCTGGAGTGCCACCCGATTCTCCTTTGTTACAGGACAGCATTCTCTTCAATTTCCTCCTGAGATGGTGCAGACATTGCAATGTCCAAAACATCAAAGGCAGCACACAGTAGTGTGCTGAACCAGTGGTCAATGGTGCCATCTTCACTGAGCAGAGCAACATAACAAATTTGTTGGCTGACTAATTCAACTCAAACTTCACCTCCACTCTCCCCTGCCTCCCCTCATGAAACACCTACTAGCATAACCCCCTTAACTACTAACAGGGAGCAATTCCTGGTAGTGCTCACTCTGGCTAAAAACACAGCCAGAGTGGGCCCTGACAATATCCTGGGATGCCTCCTAAATCACTTGAAACATGACCTAGCAGGACCGCTTGAGTCACTTTTCAACTACAGCCTCGAAGCAGGCTTTGTACCACAAGAATGGAAGACTGCAATGGTTATCCAGCTTCAAAAGGGTGAACCATCAACCAAGCTCAGAAACTGAAGACCTACTAGTTTGATTAGTCTAATATGCAAAGCTATTGAATGAATTATCATGGAAATGATCAACAAACAGATAAGCAACCTTCAGTCTCTAGACCCAACCCAGTCTGACTTTGTCAAAGGAAGGTCATGCCTACTAAATGTGGTGGACTTCTTTTAGAAGGTCACCAAGGCAATGGATGAGGGGATAATGGTGCATACTGCCTACTTGAACCTGGCTAGGGCATCTGATACAATATCCCACTTGGGTACTGAGGTCAAACACACTGAAATGGGCATAAACCCCTACATAACTTGATGGATTGCCAGAAGGCTCAGTGACAGGACCCAGGAAGTCATTATTGGTGAGACCACCACCACTAAGAGACTGGTCACCTGTGAGGTACCTCCAGGCTCTGTGCTGGGACCGTTCCTATTTGACATCTACTTCTCAGAGGTAAAGACTATCATCAAGGGCCTTTGGCTGACTGAGTTCGCAGATGACTGCAAATTGAGAGCTATCACAGATTCCCCCATGACACAAAAGTCTTACAACACCATCTAACACAGATAAATGACTGGTGCCAAAGTCACGTAATACAACTCAATACCAAGAAATACATTATTGTAATGTTTTGGAAAACCGCCTCCCAGGTTAATTACTCCATTGATAAGACACTCCTAACACATGCAGACAGTAATCGGGCCTCTGACCAACATGTAGCGAAGATAGTAAAAATATCTTCCTGTGCTGCCCAAGCTTATAAGTAAGGGCATGGCATCCAGTTCCAAGGAACTCATAGTGCCACCTTATTCTGCCTTATCAGACCC
Organism: Protopterus annectens; assembly: GCF_019279795.1. Lineage (NCBI taxonomy): Eukaryota > Metazoa > Chordata > Ceratodontiformes > Protopteridae > Protopterus > Protopterus annectens. The sequence goes on along the minus strand of NC_056735.1, from coordinate 993,925,768 downwards.
ATCATTGAGTTTAATTGCCCCCTTAGGCATGTACCTGACCAGACATATGCAACAGCTGGAGAATACACAAAGGTTCCTTATCAGATGAACCCAGGGTATAAACAAATTGTCCTATACAGATTCTCTTAAAGCTCTGTTTCTGTACTCTGTCTCCTAAAGTTACTCAGAGGCAATCTATGACAGGCATACAAGACATCCCCGGATCTAGCTCTGATAGACCTTTTGCACATCTGCAAAATGAACAGCATCAGAATGACTAGATCCAAGGATTTAAATTTTGTTTGTGGCATAAACAAGTCATGATATAGAAAGAGATATGTGTCTCAGAGGATCCACATACTCTGGAACAGGCTCCTCATCCACGTAGAGTCCCTCCCTAACTCTATTTAAGCATAACCTTGACCAATGGATGGGAGATCATAAATTCACCCTGGGTCTGGCCCCATGTCTCTGATAAACAGAGGCAGACAGTAATGCCCAGACCAACATACCCCCACATAACCTCTAGAAACTTCCTCACTAACATACCCCCTCCTAATAAATGTCCATGATACATACAGACACAACAGCGTTGGATTGTATCGCTAGGCTTATAAAGGTCCTGGTGATTGTTAGCCACGTATATACCTATGAACCTGTAAAAAATGTAATAAATACACTATACATATACAGTAAGTGCCTTTATAATGGAAATAATAGGGCAGTGATCGGCCCTGTATACATGATATACATCTCAGGTGCCCCTTGGTTTTATCTCTTCCTCCCACTGGTGTAGAAGGTCAGGCTGGAGTCTGCTCAAGTCAAGAAGTGATGCCAATACTGCTCACAGAACTGTTTACAACAGTGGCATCAGTCATCACTCTGACAAGACTGTGCTAGGCATTCACTTTGTACTGGGGCCCCTCATAAAAGTCACCGTTCAGGTGCTCTCACTGATATACATACAGCAGGTGAAGAAAGATCTTGCTTGCTTAGAACACCATTTCAGAGTGTTGTCACCATCAGTGGCCTTGAAAACCATGGCCATTCCCCAGGTCAGTATCCAGAGAAATACTGTAGTCCCCTCACTGTCTTGCACATCAATCCTATCAACATGTGACACGCACCACTGGGAAGCTGTGTTGTGAGGCCAGCTGTGGTGGCACCATTACATAGGGTGAAAATACATGGCATGACATTATGGTGCTAAGGTATAAGGAAAACCATAAGAACATTGGATTAGCAAGGAGAAAGTAAGGACAGCTATGAAGAGGATGAAGAATGGAAAGGCTGTTGGTCCAGATGACATAACTGTGGAAGCATGGAGGTGTTTAGGAGAGATAGCAGTGGAGTTTTTAACCAAATTGTTTAATGAAATCTTGGAAAGTCAGAGAATGCCTGAGAAGAAGTGTTGTTGATATTGATTTTTAAGAATAAGGGTGATGTGTAGAGCTGTAGTAACTACAGCGGGATAAAACTGATCAGTCACAGCATGAAGTTATGGGAAAGAGTAGTGGAAGCTAGGTTAAGAAGGGAGGAGATGATTAGGGAGCAGCAGCATAGTTTCATGCTGGGAAAGAGCACTACAAATGTGATATTTGCTCTGAGAGTGTTGATGGAGAAGTATAGAGAAAGTCAGAAGAAGTTGCATTGTGTCTTTGTAGATTAAGAGAAAGCAGAAGCTGTTATTTGTGATATATTGCTCTGAGGTGCAGGCCAAAACCAGTGAACTATGGCTGACCAAGTAAAGCTGGGTGCAGTCATCAATTCCCCAAGTGATGTGGACATCCTTCAAGAGGGTCTCACCCAAACAAATGACTGGTGCCAGAAAGATGGCCTCAAGCTGAATGCCAAAAAATGCATCATCATCCCTTTTGGGGAGAGTGACATCCCCACATATTATCTGGTCTACTTCACCCTGAAAAAGGCCGACAATATCGAAGCTGATATTGTCAGCACCAAAATGTCTCCGTAAGGGGAGATTTCCGCTTACTGCAATGTAGTGCAATCTCGGAGTTGGTATATTTAAGTAGCGGGGGGTGTGGGGGGTGCAGGGGGGCTTGCTGCCCCTGCATAGAGCAATTTGTGTTGTGTTTGTGTGCTTCCTTTTTGTGTGTGTGTGTGTTCGATGTTCGGGGGTTTCGACATTTCGTGTCGATTATTACGCTGTTGACAGTTTGAGTTTTCGACAGCGTAATATAAACACATATTATCACATTAATAACAATGTCCCAAGTACACAATCACTAGTGAGAGACTTGGGCACCCAGGTTGATAGTAACCTAACTTTTGACCACCATGTTGCTTCCATTGTATGGAAAGCTTTCTACATGGCCCACCTCATAAGTAAGGGTATCTCATCCAGGGACAAAGAGGTCATAGCATACCTGTATTCTTCCCTTATAAGGCCAATTATTGAGTACAACGTCCCCTTCGGCATGTACCTTGCAAAGCTCATACAGCAGCTGGAAAGACCACAGAGGTTCCTCACCAGGAGGATCCAGGATCTCAAACATCTACTCTACACAGATAGGCTAAAAGCCCTGTCCCTCTACTCAGTTTCATGCAGACTCCTCAGGGGTGACCTCTGGCATATAAACAATCTCAGACCCCGCCTTGATGGGACTGCTGCATATCCGTAAGTCAAGCTCCACTCGAGCAACCCATACGCGTGAACTCAACCTGATCTGTGATATCAACAGGACTTGTTGGCGGGACAGATTTGTTTCCCAGAGAATCACCCATCTGTTGAATAGACTCCCTCTCCATGTCAAGCAGAGTACCTCATTATCCCTTTTTAAGCGCAACCTGGATAACTAGATGGGAATCAGAAAATACACCCTGGGATTCCACCTGTCTCCCTGCTGGACAGAGGCTTTGGGTGCTGACTTGTCTAAACATTGGCTAAACTCTTGGATAGGTTCAAAAGGGCCTCAGGGCCAATAGCCTAGTAACATCCTATGGTCCTATTTCACAGGGTGCCTAGAGAGGAGTTGTGGTATTGTATGAGGAAGTCGGGAGTGGCAGAGAAGTATGTAAGAGTGGTACAGAATATGTACGAGAGTAGTGCGACAGCGGTGAGGTCTGCGGTAGGAGTGACGGATGTGTTTAAGGTGGAGGTAAAATTACAAGGATCAGCTCTAAGCCCTTTCTTATTTGCTGCAGTGATGGACAGATTGACAGACGAGATTAAACAGAAGTCCCCATGGACTATGATGTTTGCAGATGACACTGTGATCTGTAGTGACAGTAGGGAACTTGTTGGGGAAACCCTGGAGAGGTGGAGATATGCTCTAGAGAGAAGAGAAATGAAGGTCAGCAGGACTACAACAAAATATGTGTGTGTAAATGAGAGGGAGGAAAGAGGAATTGTGAGAATACAGAGAGTAGAGTTGGGGAAGATGAATGAGTTTAAATACTTGGGATCAACAGTTCAGCGTAATGGTGAGTGTGGAAGAGAGGTGAAGAAGAGAGTATAGGCAGGGTGGAGAAGACTGTAAGGAGTGATTTGTGACACATGGGTACCAGTAAGAGTGAAAGGGAAGGTCAACAACAGGATAGTGAAACCAGCTATGTTATATGGGTTGGAGATGGTGGCACTGACAAAAAGGCAGGGGTCAGAGCTGGAGGTGGCAGAGTTAAAGATGTTCAGATTTGCACTGGATGTGACGAGGATGGACAGGATTAGGAATCAGTATATTAGAGTGTCAACTCAGGTTGGATGGTTTGGAGACAAAGCCAGAGAGGTGAGAATGCGCAGGTTTGGACATGTACTGAGGAGGGTATATTGGGAAAAGGATGCTAAGGATGGAGCTGCCAGGTTAGAGGAAAAGAAGAAGGCCTAAGATAAGGTTTATGGATGTGGTGAGAGGACATCCAGGTGGCTGGTGTGACAGAGCAAGATGCAGAGGACAGGAAGAAATAGAAACAGATGATCCACTCTGGCGACCCCTAACGGGAACAGCCAAAAGAAGAAGAAGATAACACCGAACAGTAATCATGTCTATATTTGTTAACACTTCTGCTCTTTAGTGCCTCTAAAAACTATTTAATTGCTATATATTCCCTCATATCCCCACTGGTGTCACCAATCTGCCCAGACATACTCTACTACACTTCACAGATGCTCTTACGAGTTCACAAAGCTGATCAAGCCTCTTGGTACAGCACTGATTAATTGAATAATGCTTTAAATGTGCAATTCAAAAACATTCATTCAAAGACGGCTCATCAGCATAAGGAATGAGATAAAAGCTGCAAAACTGTGTGAAAATGCAGCTACGCCTACTGCATTCCTCAATGTGCTAGGGAAGATTGCCAGATAAGCAACCTGTAGAGTATTGCTACACCTTGATTACACTGATTACTGCAAGCAAACCAGTTTTATCAAAAGGTGAGGGAGTAGGAAAGGTATTTTACTTATCCAGTGTTTCTTAACATCCATAACAGTGCGAGACTGTGGTGGGTTAGGTTGTTGTGTATAAATGATAACAGACCCAAAGACTCAAGTATGAGAAGCGTTTGGTCTAACAGAGGGGGTTCCCAGTGGGAGTGTGTGTGCATCAGGGTTCAGCTCTGAGCCCACTGCTGTTCATACTGGTGATGGATTACATTAGCAAACAGACTGGAGGGAACAGATCAACAAAGTTGCTGTATGCAGGTGATGAAGAAATGAGGACATAAAAATAGAAGACAAAGTAGCTCCAAATGCAGAAAAAGTCAAAGAAAACAGATTACAGTGGTTTGGAAATGTGCAGAAAAGCAAAAGACAATCTGGTGAAGAAGATTTGGGACAGAGAGAAAGAAGGCAAGAGGTAACAAGGGCATCCAGCAAAAAATATGGATAGATTGTGTCAGAGAAGACCTGCGACATTCAGGCATAAGTGTCAAAGAAGGTATGAGAGTGGCACTGACTAGAGAGAAGGTAACAGTTGACACGACACCCCAAACTCATTACATTTGGGTAATCTGCTTGAGAAGCCCTCAGTCGGCCTGATTAACAAAGTCTTGGGTCCGGCGTCGGCTGCTGTCTCTTCATCCATGACGTCAGGTCGTCAGGAGTATAAAACATGCAGCCAATGCCATTACATCAGTTCTTCTTGCCCCAGATGACAGCTGCCCCCCTAATGGGAAGCAATTAAATCTATAGATATACACGATTATACCTCCAACAAAAAAGCAAATACACCAAAAAGCTTTTAAGCATAGTAAAGGAAAGAGAGAAGTATAGCCAAAAGAAGTCAGGGGGATGGAGGGAGGGTAAAGTACAGTTGTGTACACTTACCATAAATGTAATGTTCGTGTGTATTCACTGTTGCAGTCATTACATTTTGGTTATCTGCTTGCAGGTAGCCCTCAGTCGGCCTGATTAACAAAAGTCTTGGGTCCTGCATCGGTTTGCTGTCCCTTCTTCCATTACGTCAGGTCGTCAGGGATATAAAAGATGCAGCTGACGCCATTACATCAGTTTTTCCTTGCCCCAGATGTCAGGTGCCCCCCTAATGGGAAGCAATTAAATATAAAAGTACAAAGATACACCTCCAACAAAAAAGCAAATACACCAAAAAGGCTTTTAAGCATAGTAAAGGAAAGTAGAGGTATAGTCAAAAGAAGTTAGGGGGCTGGAGGGGAGGGTAACCAAGACTGCAACAGTGAATACACTCGAACATCTACATTTATGGTAGGTGTACACAACTGTACTATGTTCTTCGTGTTTCACTGTTGCAGTCATTACATTTGGGTAGATTCTTAAAGCTATGGTTGAGAGGAGGAATTTAGATAGCATTAGGGTCAGCTATAAGGCCCTGCAAGACTGCAATGGCTAAGCCACCTCTAGATTTAGAGAAAATTGGCAAATGATAATGCTTGGTGAAAGCATGTACAGAACCTCCAGGTAGCAGCTTCTAGGATGTCCCTGGTAGGGACGCCCCTGAGAAAGGCTGTAGAGGTAGATGCAGCCCAGGTGGAGTGAGGTCTGATCCCCTGGGGGATAAGTTTTCCATGGTGCTTATGGCAGAAATGAATGCAATGGCTTATCCATTTAGAAATGGTTTGCTTTGAAATAGCCTTTCCCTCTGTCCCTGCAGCAAATGCCACCAGCAGTTGTTCAGATTTCCTTTGAGGTTTAGTCCTGTCCAAGTAGAATCTAAGTTGTCTGTGCACATCTAAGGAATGCAGTATCCGCTCACCTTTATTCTGTGAATTGGGAAGAATGTTGGCAAATGAATGGACTGATTAAGAGCCACACTGGATACCACCTTGGGCATGAAGGATGGATTGGTTCTGAGGGACACCCTGTCTGCATGAAAGATGATGAAAGGCTCCACTGCCATAAGGGCCTATAATTCAGATACCCTTCTAGCTGAAGTGATTGCTAAAAGGAAAGCTGTTTTCCAAAAAAGAAATTTTAAGTCTGCAGTAGCAGCTGGCTCGAAAGGAGGTAGAGTGAGTTTCTCCAAGACAAAGTTAAGGTGCCAGGCTGGAGTTGGAGCTCTCCTGTGTGGTCTTAAATTTTTGGCCCCTCGAAGGAACTGCTTGAGAAGTGGATGAGAGAAAAGGGGAGGTTCTGTACTATAATGAGCTGAAATGGCTGAGGCGTGGATTTTAATGGAGGAAAAAGACAGGCCCTTGTGAAGCATCTTAGTTAAGTACTGTAAAATCTGAGGTAAATTGGGTGCTGCTGTGCTCATCCCTTGAGACTGGTTCCAGGCACAGAATCTTTTCCATTTTTCAGCATAAGATTTTCTAGTACTTGGCCTCCTTGCCTCTAAAATGATATCCATCACAGGTTTGCTGAGGGATGGTAAAGGAGAGCTTAAGTAATTAGCCAGGCTGTTAGGTTCAGTGTTTGAAGCTGAGGGTGCAGAATCTGGTTCTCCTGCTGAAACAGCAGGGTAGGAGTCTGAGGCAGGTGCCATGGGGCCAACAGTGACACACTGCGCAAGAGGGGGTAGCAGTGTTGGTGGGGCCAGTCTGGTGCAATCAAAATCGTCCTTGGTTTGTCTTGCTTGATCTTTAGTACTACCTTGGAGAGCAGGGGCAGAGGAGGAAAGGCATAAACTGATAAGTTTTTCCAGCTGAAGGACAGAGCATCCACTTTCCAAGCTTGTCTGTGGGGAGTTCTTGTGCAAAATTTGTCCAACTGATAGTTCTGGTGGGAAACAAACAGGTCTCCCCCATTTGCTTGTCAACATGTTGAAAATCCTTGATTCTAGTTTCCACTTGTGTGGGTCCATGAGGTTTCTGCTTCATTCGTCTGCCAGTGTATTTAGTTTCCCCTGGCAGGAATTGAGCTTGTAGATGCACTTGGTAGCTCAAAGCTGTGTTCCACAATGCCATGGCTAGTCTGCAGAGGGGGGAAAATGCGTACCCCCCTGCTTGTTTATGTACCACATAACAGTGGTATTGTCCATCTTTACCAATAATTGTCCTGGAAGAATGTGGTCCTTGAAGGCTGTCAGAGCATTCTGTACAGCTAACATTTCTTTTAGACTGATGTGCAGTTGCATTTGACTTGGGTTCCATTTGCCCTGAATGCACTTCCCTGCCAGGTGAGCCCCCCATGCATAGTCTGATATGTCTGTTGTTAGGGTTTGGGCGGCAGGGGATAGTGTGAATGGTAGTGTCTTGTTTTGGTGGCAGGCCTCTGCCCACCAAAGGAACTCTAGGCGTAGGCAAGGTATAGGAATTATTGCTTCTAGATCCCGAGAATGTTGACGCCATAGGCTTTTTAGATACCATTGTAGTTTCCTCATATACAGTCTTGCATATGGAATTAGTAGAATGCAAGAGGCCATGAACCCCAAGGCTTGTAGTATTTGCCTTGCAGATAGCAGGGTTTTTGTGGCCACTTGTTTGAAGTAGGTTGTCAAATGAATTTGTTTCTCTGGCATGAGGAAAGCCATCTGGGAAGTTGTATTCAAGCTTGCTCCCAGGAATATAATTTGTTGACAGGGTATCAGACATGATGTCTTTTCGTTTATGGTGTACCCCAGGCAAGTTAGCACCCTTTGTACAAAGGCCAGATGATTCAAAAGTATGTCCTGGCTTTCTGCTTGAATTAGACAATCGTGCAGGTATGGGTAAATTTGAATATTTCTTTGCCTGCAAAATGCAATGACTGCAGCTAGGCACTTTTTGAATACCCTGGGAGTAGTAGATAAGCCAAAGGGCAGTGCAGAGAACTGATGCGTGTAGCCTGCTTTGAAGCGTAGGTATCTTCTGCAAGATTCCCTGACTGGGATGTGCAGGTATGCTTCCTTTAAATCTAGTGTTGCCAACCAGGCATCTTTGCCTAGCATAGGAAGTAACTGGTGAAGAGTCAGCATCTTGAATTTTGGAATCACCAAAAAGGTGTTTAGAGTAGACAGGTCCAGGATAGGATGCCATGAATTGTCTTTTCTGGGTACCAGGAAAAGTCTCGAGTAGAAACCTTGTCCCTTTTCCTCTTCTGGTACTAACTGAAAAGCCCCTATGCTTAAGAGAGTACTTGATTTTGGGCCTCTGCCCACTGATTTGGAGGTAGATCCGGCCAACCTTTTGGAGTTGGTAACGTGTGGAAGTGAAATCTGTATCCTTAGGACACTATATTTAAAACCCATTTGTCCTGGGTAATGAGTCCCCAGTTCTTTGCATGAAGTGCAATCTTTCCCCCCAAAGGGGCAGACAGTTGAAAAGTGCTTGGAAGTTTTAAAAAGAAGTCATTGAGACAGTTTACCATAGGGGGAGTTTTATTATTCCCAAATTTGTAAGTGGAGGCCCCAAACTGCTTAGTCCTGTGCTCCCCCTGGGACTAAAGCCTGGGAGCTCTGCTGGATCTGGGTTTGACTGAGAAGGTCTGGAAGAGGCAGGAAAGGGCCCATTCTTAGAAGGCCAATGCCTACTAAATCTTGGAGGTTGTACTTGTAAAATATCTTTAACAGTTTGCACAGATTTGGCTTTTTCCTCCATCTTTTTAAGAACTTCTTCTGCCTTGTTGCCAAACAGGCGGTCTTGATTTAAGGGAGCATCCAGTAATTTCACTTTAACATGATCTGGCAAGGATTGCTCCTTAAGCCAAGCATGCCTTCTAAGCACAGACCCAGTTACAGCAGCCCTGCAAGATGCCTCTATTGAATCAAAATCACATTGTTTACCAACTTGTTCAGCAGAATGCATTAAATCCTGTAAATCCTTATTTTCAGCACAATCAGGAATCAACATCATTTTTTGTTTAAGCAATCCAATAATATGCTGTTGATACTTTCACACATGAAATTGGCAATTCAAGGCCCTAATGGCCAAAGTTGCAGAAGTGTATATACCTTCTTACCCCATCTATCCAGTGGCCTGGAGTCTCTATCAGAAGGGGTAAGATTTTTGGCAGTAGTAGCTTTAATGCCCTTGGGTTCCTGTGAAATGGTTTCAGGATCCGCAGTAGGATTTTTGAAAAGGAACTTGTGAGAGTCAAGAATCCTGTAATATTGGTCATCTTTACTGGGAGCAGGAGGTAAAGAGTCAGGGGTCAAGCTAGATTCAGAAAAGGCATCATCAGCAATGTTCAGTACAGGAGGTATAGCTAAAGGCCTGTGCTGGGGCAGGAGTAAGAAATCCCTAAGCCTCTTTTTAGAATCAGAGAAATCCTGACTTTCCCAACGAAAATGCTCCCTGAGAGTATGCAAGGTTTCACCAAAAGAGAAATCCTCCGGGAGGAAGCAGAGGGAACAGAGTCCTCAGCATGAGAATCCTCATAGGTAGATAAGGGTAAATCCTGGTCATCAGAGGAAATAAGAAGTTATGTACTCACCATAACGTTCCATGTGAGTTGTTCCATCTCGCCTTCATTCTTCACTGATGGGTTCGGAGGCGATCCATCAGCTCTGACACGGCAGTTAGCAAAGCTCAAGGTTTACCAGTAGCCCAGGACCAAGACCCTTATCCCATGATGCACTGCTGGAATTACCTCAGATCTTGTTTACTGCGTGTACCATATCCCTGGGAGAGAATTACTCTCCCAAGAGAGAGAAGGACTGAATAACCAGGATGAGATCAGCCTCTAGGTCAACTATCAGCCAGGTGGGGGATGGAGGGAGGGACATAAGAATGAAGGCGAGATGGAACAACTCACATGGAACGTTATGGTGAGTACATAACTCCTTAATGTGAAGTTGTTCAATCTCGCCATTCATTCTTCACTGATGGGTAGCGTCCCTAGCACCCTGAATCTCGGGTGGCTCATGGGAGTACATTCTTCAGGACCGTCGACCCAAAGGAAGCCCTGTCCCTGGAGGCCATATCAACTTTGTAATGAGTGATAAAGGTATGAGGTTTAGACTAAGTGGCTGCAGCACAAATGTTATCAAGGGGTAATCTGGCTTGAAATGTAGAAGATGTAGAAACTGCTCTGGTAGAATGAGCTTTAATCTTGTGCAGTAAGGGCATATTAGCAGCTGAATAAACAAAAGTGATACAATCAGATAGCCATTTCGAAAGCGTTGTTTTAGCCACTGGTCTACCTCTTCTGGCTTCAGAGAAAGACAAAGAGCTGGTCTGATTTTCTAACATCTTTTGTTCTGTCTAAATAATATCTGAGCTGTCTGTGAATGTCAAGTTTGTGCAGCATGTATTCTAATTTGTTGGAATGGTTAGGGAAGAAGACTGGCAACTCAATGACTTGGTTGATATTGGATTCAGAACAAACTTTGGGCAAAAAAAGGTGTTTGTCCTAAGAGATACTCTATAAGCATGAAAAATCAAATAAGGAGGGCTGATAGATAAGGCTTGAAGTTCTGACACTCTGCAGGCAGAAGTAATAGCCACCAGAAATATGGTTTTCCATGATAAAAATTTGAGATCACAAGATGATGCTGGTTCAAATGGGGGAAGAATCATGCGAGACAGCATAAAGTTTAGATTCCAAGGAGAATAAGGAGTTTTCGATGGAGGGCCTCATGTGGGAGGTCTCTTTGAGAAAGGCCTTGGACTACTTGTGGGACATTATGTTTAGCCCGTCCACACCAAGATGAAAGTTAGATATAGCAGCCAACTGGACCCAAGCTGTAGTAGCTGCAGCTCCTTCATTAAAAATCATAGTCAAGAATTCTAAAATGGATGGCAAGGGGGATTGATAAGGATCAATGTTCTATTAGAAGCCCATATGGAAAATCCCTTCCACTTACTAAGATATAGTCTCCTGGTGGACGGCTTATGAGACAAGAGTGTCTTGTCTCATCAGACAGATCATGAAGCCTGGGTATGATGGGAACTGGAGCAGCCAAGCTGTGAGCTTCAGTGACTGCAATGAGGGATGGCGGTCCCCCGACGGATGTGTCAGAAGGTCTATAACTGGGTCCAGAATCCCATGGATCCTCCTATAGATGATGATGAAGGAATGGGAACCAAATCTGCCAATGTGGGGCTATGAGGATGGTAGTCCTTCCCAGCAACATTGCTTTCTGTAGAAGACTGGGTATAAGAGGGATTGGAGGGAATGCATAGAAGAGACCCGAGGGGCCAATTGTGTACGAGTGCGTCTCTCGGGGTTGTCCCGGAGGGGGAATCAGGGCAAAGTAGCTTCTGCATTTCGTGTTGACGTGGCTAGCAAAAAGATCACAGCAAGGCTGACCCCATTTGCAGAAAATCCTGTCTGCAATTTCTTGTTTGAGGGACCACTCGTGTGGCAACAGAATTGCCCTGTTCAGTCTGTCTGCTATCACATTGGATCTCCCCGGAATGTGCGTTGCCAACAGAAAGCGCTGGGAGGAGACAGCCCACTGCCAAACTCTGAGGGCTTCTCGGCAAAGGGGGTAAGTCTCGGTCCCGCCTTGCTTGTTCAAATACCAGACTATCGACATGTTGTCTGTCTGAACTGCAATCGTCCCTAGAGAAAGAGAGTCCTGAAAGTACTGCAATGCCAGAAGTACTGCTCTCATCTCCAGGACATTGATATGCAGGTGTGATTCTTGATCCGTCCATGTGCCTTGGGCAGTCATTCCCTGAAAATGCCCCCCCACCCTATCAGGGAAGCGTCCGTGGTCACAGTGGCTACTGGAGGGGGTAGAATAAAGGGACGTCCTATGGTTACATGAAGAGACGTCAACCACCACTGGAGATCTCTCTTGCAAGAGTTTGTAATCAAAATCATAAGTTCCTGATAGGACCATTGGGTGAACAGCAGCCATTGAAGAATCCGCATATGCATCCTTGCTAAAGGTATGGCCAAGATCGCTGCAGCCATCAAACCTAATACTTTTAAGACTTCTGCGGCTGGTGCTCTGTCCTTTGACACTAGTGATTTGACATGCTGGCAAAGGAGAAAAACTCTCTTGGTAGAATGGTGGTTGAAGTGTCTAACTCTGCCCCTATACAGACAATATGCTGCGATGGCGACAAGGTAGATTTTTCTGTGTTGACTGTAATGCCTAAGTGATGGCAGAGTGTCAGAGTGTATTCTCTTGCTTGAATAAGTTGATGCCTGGTGGTGGAGGTAAGGAGCCAATCGTCTAGGTATGGAAACATCTGAAATCCTAGACCCCTCAGATGAGCCGTGACCACTGCCATGCATTTGGTGAATGCTCTGGGGGCTGTAGTAAGACCAAAGGGCAGGGTTCAAAACTGATAATGATTGGCTCCCAGCCGGAAACGCAAATGATCTCTGGATGGCCTGGCCATTTTTATGTGGTAGTACGCATCCTTGAGATCTATCGAGCACATCCAACTGTCTTTCCCTAAAACGGGAAGTATCGACTGAAGCGTGACTATCTAGAACTTCTCTTTCTTTACAAATTGGTTGAGTCTGTTGAGGTCCAAAATAGGTCTCCAGTCCACTGTCTTCTTTGAAACCAAAAAGAAACTTGAGTAAGTTCCGAATCCTATTTGGTCTGCTGGAACTGGCTGGATGACTCTTTCTTCTAGCAACTTGCAGACCTCTACAGTTGCTTGTTCCCTGTAACTGGGTGGAACGTCCGGGATTTTTCTTCGGAGCGTAGGCTGGGTGAAGAATGGTATGAAATACCCTCTGGAAATAATGCTTTGTACTCTGCTGTTGTTTGTTATATCTTGCCAGGCATCTGGGTATAAAGACAAGCGGCCCCGGACTGCCTCCAGAGCAGGACAGTCGGGTCTCCCTTCAGGAGCACTGATAGGGTTGACCAGAGAAGTGATCTCTGTCACCCTGGTGTTGTGGACCCCCTCTGCCACAAGGGCGGCATCTTCCATTGTTACCCCCTCCTCTGCCCCTAGAGGGGGGGGGGGGTTGACCACGTGTGTCCTGAAAGGCTCCTTGGGCTTTTCGGAACTACATTTTCCATCCCCGTTGGCCTTTGGAGTAAGGCCAAGTAGGGGTGGAGAAACGGACTCCAACAGCACAGAGTCTTTCCCTCCTGCTCACACCTGGTAAGGGTTTCCTTCACTTTGGGCCCGAAGAGAGAGGAGCCATCAAACGGGGTGTTGACAAATGAAGACTTAAAGGGCTCTGCGAAGGAACACAAGCGCATCCAAGAATGTTGTCTTAGTGCAACTCCTGTACCCGCTGCTCTACTCATCCCATCAGTTGCATATGATATGAGACGCACGGATGAGTTCATGATGGAGTTTAGGGTATCGAGCTGGGCGGCAACTTTGTCCGAAGCCCCTGCAGCTACAGTACCCTGAAGAGTATCTCCCAACTCCTTAAGGAGATCTCTTTGCAGTCTGGTGAAGTGGGTCAAATAGTTCAGGGATTGGAGTGTAAAAGTCGCTGAACTAAACATGCATTTCCCATAACGCTCCATGATCCAGGATTCTCTGTTAGGCGGACGGATTGTCGAGGAAGTCTCAGACATTTCCTTCTTGGTGGCCACCGCCACCACCATGGCATCAACAGGGACTCCGTTGGACAAAAAAATCTTTATTTACGTGTGCAGAAATGAACTTGTTTGGCCTCCAAGAGACAAGCTCCATGGACTCTGGTGACTCCCACGCCCTTCGAGAGACCAGCTGCATGAGCTCATCAAAGGGCGGAGACACCCAAGAGGTGGAAGGTTGAGACCCAAAAGCCTTCAGGAGAACTGACTCGTCCTCAGTACGGCTTCTGGACTGCCAATCACCCCTCTGCCTAAGGATCTCGAGTATCTCCGCAAAAGAGATATCCTCAGAGGGGAATCGTGGGGACCCTTCTAAATCATCCAAATCAGTATCAGATGTCAAAGACTCCTGTGGGGAGTCCAAGTGTCTCCTCTTACACAATCTCTTCCTGAGGGCCTTCTTAGTGGGAGCCTCTGGGGAGGTCTTGGAAGAGCAAGGAGCGCCCTGTAGGGCTACCTGAGGCTCAAGGTCTCTACGCTTGGCCGGGACAATAGAGGCAGAGGCGGACACAGGCACTTTGGGGGAAGAAGAGGCCAGACCTGGTGTCGAGGATGTCTCTGGGGACAAGGCTCTCCTCATGGCTTCGAAGGCATCATGGCTCTGATGAGAAGGAGTTGACGGATCCAAGGGAACCGCCCATCCCCTCCTGCACCGAGGAGGTAGGAGCTGAGCTCATCGGAGCCGAGGCCCCGAGAGTAAGAGTCGGCACAGTCGGTGCGACTATCCTCCCCGGACCCGACAGGAGAGTGTTGGCCACTAGAGTCCCCGGTCGGCACCGAGGATGTCAGAGTAGATGGAACCGATGACACCGGGGCAGGTCTCAGCTCCAAAGGCTCCACGAACAGCAGGTCGGCCCCCTCCGGCTCCGAAGATCCAGTACGGCTCAGAGGAGGAGCAGTCAAATCCAGGATGGTGGTCTTTGGTTCTGACGCTGGGGTCGGAGCCGACAACTATATGGCAAGGCCTGGTGCCCGTAAGAGCTTCTGCATCAGTTGGTCCATATCCAAATCTGAGAGGCTGACAGAAGAGCTAGAGGAGTGCACCAAAGGTGCCAATTGGAGGAGTGGAGATACAGATAGTGGGCCAGCTCCGAAAAGAAGAGACACTCGGCTCCGATAGCTGTGGAGCCGAAGTCCCGGAATCCTCCACTTTCTTAGACTTTTTAGATGCCTTGGAATCAGTAGATGATTTTGATGATTTAGAGGACTTGTTGGCCCCATCCTGGTCAGACAAAGCTTCAGTAAAAAGATACTTCAGCAAACCTCGATCAACAAGCTTCCTTTTCCTCTCTAAAAGAACCCTTGAAGAAAAGGAATGGCAAATGCTACCAGACTCCTGCAAGTGCACCGCACCCAAACAATGCACACATTGAACATGCCCATCAGTGAGAGACATCTTTTGCCCGCAGTCTAGACATTTTTTGAATCCAGACTTTAGGTGCTTTTCTTTTTCCTCAGACATATTAAGCAATATACAGACTAGAAAGTTTCAAGATAACACTACTAACAACCGAACACCGTTTAACAAATGGCCGAGAAAAAAGGCCAACAGTATAATATATCTTAAAAGTTAAAGCTTTCCTTAGGCTAAACTGAATACAAAAAACACTCTAACAATGGCCTGAAAAAGGAAGACCAACTCTAAGAAATGTGAAACAGCACACTATCTACACTATGAACACTATAGCAATATAAAGAAACACACACACACACACACACACACACACACACACACACTAAAACTAGGCCTAACACAAGGCCGCTACTAATGTAGTAAACTATGAAGCACCAAGGTAATAGGTCTAAAGAGGCAACTACAAGGATATATATATATATATATATATATATATATATATATATATATATGAGAAATTATCTATAAGAGATAAAGTTTTGAAAAAGGCTTGCAAATAGCGATTTTTTTGTCAAAAAAGGCTTGAGAGAACTGGAACCCCTGAGATCCATTCCGCGGCAAACTAGATCTGAAGTAATTCCAGCAGTGCATCATGGGATAAGGGGCTTGGTCTCGAGATACTGGTAAACCTTGAGCTTTGCTAACGGCCATGTCGGAGCCGATGGATCGGCTCCGAACCCATCAGTGAAGAATGAATGGTGAGATTGAACAACTTCACATCAGAAATTTCAGAATCCTGGTCAGAAGTATCATAAGCAAACTCAGTCCTAGGTCTCAGAGGGGGAAGGTTGGCTTCCCCTGATTAAAGTAATAAAGTCTTCAGCCATTCTTAGCATTTGTTTTTTAGGCATAGAGGCCTGACCATGCGGTCTGGGCATTAGTTATCTAGGCATGGTTCGAGTTTTAGGCCTTGAAGAAGAAGATGGCGTCGGTTTAATATGCAAGTCAGTAGGCCTGAATACACCCTCAGAAGCCGGAGCCTGTACAGTGGCTCCGGACCCATCCAAGGTAGAGACATCTGCAGGTTCCACAGTCGAAGCATCTCGCTGCATACCAGACTCCGAATGAGTCTCAGCAGTGGCTTGCAAATCTGAAGTAGCGGGTATCAGGGGCTGCGAAAACGCCTGAGCACCGGCGAACTGGCGAGTGGCTTAGGAGAAGCATCAACAGTTTTGGACCTAGGCAGCCTGTCTCTGTCTTTATCTTTGTGTTTTTTCGAAATGTCAGTAGTCGGATGGCTTACCGAAGACATATCAGGATAATTGAACCGAGCACTAAAATATTTAGAAGCAAAAAAATACCAACGATGGATAGTTTGTTGTTTAAATAAGGCACAAAACCGACAGTGAGGTAACGTCGTGGTCAGGGCCTAGGCAAGGAATACAGTACGAATGAAAATCTTTATGAGGTATTTGCTTTCCACAAGAAATGCAATTATTTACTTTTACCTTATCGGTTTAGAGCAAGAAAAAGTTTCCCCAACGGGGTACTTAGCTTTTAGTTGAAGACTTCGGTTTTGAAACTCGAAAATGAAAATTCAAGGAGTCTCGCAACCGGCACTTGCGAACTGCTTCTGCTTCGGGCACTGCACGGCAAGAAACACTGATGTACTGGCGTCGGCTGCATGTTTTATACCCCTGACGACCTGACGTCACAGAAGAAGAGTCAGCAACCGACGCAGGACCCAAGACTTTGTTAATCAGGCCGACTGAGGGCTACTGCAAGCAGATAACCCCAAATGTGATGACTGCAATAGGGAAACACAAAGAACACCCAGGACTGCAACAGTGAATACACTCGAACATCTACATTTATGGTAAGTGTACACAACTAGACCATGTTCTTCGTGTATCACTGTTGCAGTCATCACACTTGGGTTGATTCACAAAGCTGAGGAAAAGGGTAGATGCAATGAAGCTAGGGGCTGGCTAGGATGCCCAGCAAGACTGCTGAGGCAAACTCTGCCCTGGATTTGGAGAAGAGAGGCAGGTGGTAATGCTTGGTGAAGGTATGAACAGAAGTCCATGTTGCAGCTTCCAGGATGTCCCTGGTGGGGACCCCTCTGAGAAAAGCTGCAGAGGTGGAGGTTGCCCTGGTGGAATGCGTCCTGACCCCCTTAGGGGGTAGTTTCTTGTGATGTTTGTAGCATAAATGGATGCAGTGTGCTATCCATTTGGAGACTGTTTGTTTGCATATGGCCTTGCCCTCTGCCCCTGCTGCAAGGCTGACTAGCAATTGGTCAGTTTTCCTAAAATATTTAGTCCTATCCAGGTAGAATCTGAGCTGTCTGTGCACATCTAGAGAATGCAGAATTCTTTCCCCCTTGTTTTGTGGGTTAGGGAAAAAGATGTGCAAATGAACTGATTGGTTGAGAGCCACACTGGACACCACTTTAGGCATGAAAGTTGGGTTAGTCCTGAGGGAGACTGTCAGCATGGAAAATGATGAAGGGCTCTACAGCCATGAGTGCTTTTAGCTCTGAAACTCTTCTAGCTGAAATGATGGCCAGAAGCAAGGCTGTTTTCCAAGAGAGGAATTTTAACTCTGCTGAAGCTGCAGGCTCAAAGGGGGGTAGGGTAAGCTTTTCCAACTCAAAATTAAGGCCCCAAGCTGGAGTAGGAGTTCTTCTGGGTGGCCGTAAATTGTTAGCCCCTCTTAGGAACTGTTTGATGAGAGGGTGTGAGAAGAGAGGTGGCTCTGTGCTCTAATGAGCAGACATGGCAGAGGCATCAATTTTAATAGAAGAGAAGGATGGGCCCCTGTGTAGTAGGTCCGGTAGGTAATCCAGGATGAGAGGTAGGGAGGGCTGTGCTGTTTCAGCTCCTTTAGCCTAGATCCAGGTGCAAAACCTTTTTCCACTTGTCAGCACTGGATTTTCTAGTGCTGGGGTGTCTGGCCTCATGTATAACATCCAGAACTTGTTTGCATAGGCTGGCAGCTGGAGGAGAGGTCAGGGTATAATCCAGGCTGCCAGGTTCAGCATCTGCAATTGCGGATGCATCTAGTCTCCATTCTTCTGAGTCATGAGAGTTGGGATCTGAGGTAGGTGCCATGGTGGCAGGGGTGACAAGACTGCGCAGCAGTGGATACCAGTGCTGGCATGGCCAGTCTGGGGCAATCAAGACTACCCTTGGTTTTTCCTCCCTTATTTTGACCAGTACCCTTGAAATTAGTGGTAGAGGGGGAAAAGCATAGATTGAGAGGTTTACCCATTGGAAGGATAGAGCATCCACTTTCCAGGCCTTGCTGTGAGGTTCCCTGGTGCAGAATTTGCTGAGCTGGTGACTGTTGTAGGAGGCAAAGAGGTCCACCTTCGGGATGCCCCATTTCTGGGTTACAAGGTTGAGGGTTCTGTGGTCTAGCTGCCACTCATGTGGGTCTAGCAGGTTTCTGCTTAAGTTGTCTGCCAGAGAGTTTAGGGAGCCTGGCAGGAATTGTGCTAGCAGGTGTATTTGCATAGCTGAAGCCGTGTGCCAAAGGGTCATGGTGAGCCTGCAGAGAGGATAAGAGTGAGTTCCTCCCTGCTTGTTGATATACCACATCACTGTGGTGTTGTCTGTTTTGATCACTAGAGACCCTGGGGAGAGTAGGGGTCTGAAAGCTGTCAGAGCATGCTGAACAGCTAACATCTCTTTTTGGTTGATGTACAAATGTATTTGATTTGGGCTCCGATGGCTCTGAATGCACCTGCCGTCAAGGTGTGCACCCCGGGCAAAATCTGATGCATCTGTGGTGAGGGTTTGGGCGTTGTGGGGTTGTGAGAAGGGAAGACCCTTGTTGTGGTTGCATGCTGCTGACCACCAAAGAAAATCTTTCTTTAGACAGGGTATCACAGGTATGACAGTTTCCAGGTCCTGAGAGTGTTGAGACCAAAGGCTTTTTAGGTACCATTGTAGTTTCCTCATATGCAGTCTGGCATATGGAATGAGTAGAATGCAGCAGGTCATGAACCCGAGAGGATGCAGGACTTTCCTTGTGGATAACTGGGTTCTGGTGGCCAGTTGAGAGAAGTAGCCTGTCAGGTAGGCTTGTTTTTCTGGAGTGAGGAAGGACATCTGGGATGCTGTGTCCAGGCTTGCTCCAGGAATACAATTTTTTGAGTGGGGACTAGTTTTGATTTCTTTTCGTTTATAGTATACCCCAGGGAGGTCAGTAGGTCCTTTACAAAGGTCAGGTGCTGTAAAAGCTTTTCCTGACTGTCTGCCTGAATCAGGCAGTTGTCTAAGTAGGGGTAAATTTGAATATTTCTTTGTCTGCAAAAAGCAATGGCTGGAGTCAGGCATTTAGTGAAAACTCTGGGAGCAGTGGATAAGCCAAAGGGAAGCGCAGACAACTGAAAGTGCATAGATCCTGCCCTGAAACTTAGATATTTCCTGCAAGATTCCCTGATTGGGACGTGTAGGTAAGCCTCTTTTATGTTTAGGTTGGCTAACCAAGCATCCTTGGAAAGCATAGGAAGAAGCTGCTGGAGGGTGAGCATTTTGAATTTTTGTATCACCAGGAAGGTGTTTAGAATTGATAGATCGAGGATTGGGTGCCACATGCCCATTTTCTGGGTACCAGGAAAAGCCTGGAATAAAAACCTTGGTCTATCTGGTCTGCAGGAACAGGCTGTATTGTCCTCATGGACAGGAGGGAATGGACTTCTAGTTTTGGCCTCTGCCCACTGGTTTGGAGGAAGATCTGGGAACCCTTTTTCAGTTGGCAGAGTGTGGAAATAAAATTTGTATCTTTGGGAAACTATGTTGAGGACCCATCGGTCGTTGGTAATTGTGGCCCAGTTGTTTGCATGGAAGGAGAGGCTTTGTGACCATTGTGAACCATTTTATGTAGGTAAATCAGAAAGAAAGTTAAAAAACAGCATCTATGAGCATAACTATGAAATTAGAACAAAATGTACTAAAATTTCTCTTTACAGACATACAATAAGTTGTCAAGAAGGAACATTTAAATTCTTTGTACTGGAAGTAATTCCAAAGGACATAAGAGGAGGTCCATGGGAGACTTCCATTGAATACAAATAACTACTTTGGCAACTATCCCTGGAAGCTACTAGATTTCCAGGTCTGAATGATGCAGTTTCACTTGCCCCAGTCAGCTAAGGGCTGCAAAGCTTTAGTGATTCTGGAAAAATGTATTCTTTGGTCTAAAGAATAATAGGAATTGTGTACATTAACTCTGTAAGTATGACCTTTGTTTTGAAAAATGCAATACTACTTTCCCTAGGTTTAAAGCTAAGGACTGCAATATCAAAGTGTATGTGCAACAATTTATTTTGGTTCAAAAAGAGAAAAAAATTAATGTCTTTTACTATTTTTAGTAAATACTACTGTCTGAACCATTTATTTAAAAAGCACGTGTATAGGACTTTAAATCCATCTTTGGACACAAGATAGTGCTATTGTACATAAACCATCCAAAAAGCAGCAACCACAATAGAAGGCACCAACCAGTAATTTTTAGAAGCAGACTTGTCCAATTTTATTTCGAACACACAGATAAAGCATAAACGCCTTCACCATACATAAATTTGCGTTTTCGTCATAAGAATGACTTCATCAGATGACCAGCATACCCTAAAGCTTTCAATTTATACTTAAATACATCTTTTTCCACCAATAGAAATTCACTTTTAATTAATTAATAAAATATTCTTTATATAAAAATATGTATATATATATATATATATATATATATATATATATATATATATAAATTCCATTTCAGTTAAATATTGTTAAATGTACTAAATGTATTTAATAAATATAATGTTGTAAACATATTCAGTTTAAAAACAATCATTAATTAAAACATCAATTAAAATTAAAACATTTAAAACCATTATTATACCATGACCCCCCCGAAACGTGCACGCTGATTGGCCAGAGTGCCCGTTGTAAATCGTGTTATACTAATGGAAAAAGGTCCGGTCCCCCGGACTTTTTTCCCTTAGTATAACTCGTTTTTTAAAAACACTGTCTCGCTATGTTAAATGGGTTTAACATAGCGAGACAGCTTTAAAATAAGCAACGGAGATCTCCGTTGCTTATTTTAAAGCTGTCTCGCTACGTTAAACCCATTTAACATAGCGAGACAGTGTTTTAAAAAAAGCAACGGAGAAAGCAAGATCTCAGTTGCTTTTTTTTTGTGTCTCGCTATGTTCTTCACCATGCTTCGCCCTCGGGACCAAACCACGCCAACCGTGGGTAAATTTAGCATTACCCACACCCAGGCGTGGGTTATTGCTATAATATTACTTCCAGGGAAATAGTGTTTAAAGTTTTGCAGCTCTCATTTTTAATAGAGGTACTATGGAAATAATATATATAGCTACTTGTGAAAAATGTGGTTCGTTTTATATAGGAAAGACTGAAAGGAAATTAAAAAGAAGGATTTACGAACATGTTTACGACATTTCAATAGGGAAAGAAAGTAATGCATTGTTTAAGCACACTAAAGTTTGTCCTGAATACAAGTACAAATGTTTAGTTGTAGAACAGATAAAAAATGATAATAGAGGGGGATTATGGGAAGAAAGAATTGAATTTAGGGAACTGTGGTGGCAGATCACTTTAGAAGCTGACAAAACACCAGGTCTGAATGATTGTATTTCCATAGTACCTCTATTAAAAATGAGAGCTGCAAAACTTTAAATGTAATAAACATGTTTGGTCAGGAGAGGGCACTGTTCTCATGGATAGGAGATACACTATTTCCCTGGAAGTAATATTAATGGTTTTAAATGTTTTAATTTTAATTGATGTTTTAATTAATGATTGTTTTTAAACTGAATATGTTTACAACATTATATTTATTAAATACATTTAGTACATTTAATAATATTTAACTGAAATGGAATTTATATATATATATCTACACATATTTTTATATAAAGAATATTTTATTAATTAATTAAAAGTGAATTTCTATTGGTGGAAAAAGATGTATTTAAGTATAAATTGAAAGCTTTAGGGTATGCTGGTCATCTGATAAAGTCATTCTTATGACGAAAACGCAAATTTATGTATGGTGAAGGCGTTTATGCTTTATCTGTGTGTTTGAAATAAAATTGGACAAGTCTGCTTCTAAAAATTACTGGTTGGTGCCTTCTATCGTGGTTGCTGCTTTTTGGATGGTTTTTGGTGACTTTTGGCAGTATTTATCCTTTTTTTCGATATTTACTGCTATTGTACATAGTTTTACGGAGGAATAGTTGTTTTATAAGGTTTTTAACATGTATAAAATTAAATTGTATTTGTATTTATTTATATTTAAAAGAGTTTAGAGAAGGTATTGTGGATATTTATTTATTTATATATTTATGTATGCGTTTAGAACTGTTTTAAAGGAACTTTTTAAAAAAAAGTTTCATAGGGTTGAACAGCTATTAATTATATGTGACCACATTAAGCATATACACCAATTGGATAGCAGCATCAATTAAGTGGAGGCTATTTTAGGGGAAGAACTGTAAAAGGTATGCATTTCTATTTCATCTGAGGAAGTCATTAGAGGACGAAAACGCATCTGTGGTGATAAAGTGCAGTTGTATACACTTACCATAAATGTAGATGTTCGAGTGTATTCACTGTTGCAGTCATTACACTTGGGTAATCTGCTGGCAGGTTGCCCTCAGTCGGCCTGAATTCCAAAGTCTTGGGTCCTGCGTCAGTTGCAGTCTCCTCTTCCATGACGTCAGGTCGTCAGGGGTATAAAACATGCAGCCGACGCCATTTTCTTTAGTTTTTCTTGCCCCCCGATGTCAGGTGCCCCCAAAAAGGTAGCAAAAAAAAAAATATATATATATATATATATATATATATATATACATACACACATACATGCATCAATATAAACTCTACCTTCATCTACAAGCAAACCACATAGGTTGTAGAAGATAGAGAAGTAAAGATAAACTCCAGAATGACAGGGGGATGGCGGGAGGGTAACCTGGACTGCAACAGTGAATAACCTCGAACATCTACATTTATGGTAAGTGTACACAACTGTACTATGTTCTTCGTGTTTCACTGTTGCAGTCACTACATTTGGGTAGAATCCCAAAGCTATGGTTGGGTGGCTGGAGCTAAACAGCATTAGGAGCGGCTATAAGGCCCTGCAGAACTGCAATGGCAAAGCCTGCTCTGGATTTAGAGTAAAAAGGCAAATGATAATGCTTTGTGAAGGTGTGAACAGAACTCCAAGTAGCAGCCTCTAGAATGTCTTTGGTTGGTACAGAGATACCTTGTCTGGGTAAAATATGATAAAAGGCTCTATGGCCATGAGGGCCTGTAGCTCTGAAACTCTTCTTGCTGAAGTAATTGCTAGAAGCAGAGCTGTTTTCCAAGATAATAACTTTATATCAGTGGTAGCAGCTGGTTCAAATGGAGGCAGGGTGAGCTTTTCCAACACATAACTGAGGTCTCATGCAGGCAATGGTGATCTTCTAGGAGGCCTTAAATTTTTGGCCTCTCTAAGATACTGCTTTAGTAAAGGATGAGAAAAGATTGGTGTCTCTGTATGAGCCGAAATGGCAGAGGCATGGATTTTAATTGATGAGAAAGACAGGCCTTTGTCAAGCATCTCAGTTAAGTACTGTAATATCTGAGAAATATTTGGTTCTGCTGTATCAGTTCCTTGTGCCTGATTCCAAGCACAGAATCTCTTCCATTTGTCAGCATAAGATTTTCTAGTACTAGGCCTTCTGGCTTCCAAAATGACATCCATCACAGCTTTACTGAGAGGTGTTGTTTGTATGACTACATGATCAGCCATGCTGCCAGGTTCAGAGTTTGTAGTTGGTTGTGCAGGATCTGATTGTTTTGCTGGGACAGTAGTTGTGGTCTTTGAGGCAAGGTCCAAGCTGGGTATTGAGACAAGTTCCTTAGGATTGGGTACCAGTGTTGGCGAGGCCAGTCAGTGGCAATTAGTATCATCTTTGGTTTCTCTTGTCTGACTTTTAGGAGGACCTTGGGGAGAAGAGGCAGAAGAGGAAAGGCATAAACTGAAGGATAGGGTGTCCACTTTCCATGCTTGTCTGTGATAAGTCCTTGTGCAGAATCTTTTCAATTGATAATTTTGAGGAGAGGCAAATAGATCTATGTCTAGGCTCCTCCATTTCTCTGTTATCATGCTGATGACTTGTGGATTAGTTTCCACTCGTGAGGGTCCATAAGGTTTCTGCTTAAATCGTCTGCCAGAGTGTTTTGTTTTTCTTGCAGGAATTGAGCTTGAAGATGTATTTGGTAGGTCAAAGCTGTGTTCCACAGTGCCATGGCTAATCTGCAGAGGGGGTATGAGTGTGTGCCCCATTGCTTGTTTATATACCACATGACTATGGTGTGTTCTGTCTTGATCAGTAGTTGTCCTGGATGAAGTAAGTCCTTGAAGGCTGTTAGGGCATTTTGAACAGCTAGCATCTCTTTCTGGTTGATATGCAGATGCATTTGTTTTGGTGACCATATGCCCTGAATGCATCTTCCTGCCATGTGGGCCCCCCAGGAATAATTTGATGCATCTGTTGTCATGGTTTGGCTGGCAGGGGGTAGAGTGAATAGCCGTCCCATGTTTTGGTGACATGCCTTTGCCCACCATAGAAACTCCTGTTGCAGGCAAGCAATGAGAGGAATCATTGTTTCTAGACTGTGAGAATGTTGACTCCATAAATTCTTTAGGTACCATTGAAGTTTCCTCATATGCAGTCTTGCATATGGAATCAATAGTATGCAGGATGCCATGAAGCCCAGAGCCTGCAGAATTTGTCTTGCAGAGGACTGGGTTTTTGTTGCCATCAGTATGAAGTAAGTAGTCAGTTGCCTTTGCTTGTCTGGCGTGAGGTAAGCCATCTGGGCAGTTGTATTCAAGCTTGCACCCAGGAATGTTATCTTTTGAGAGGGCACCAGTTGTGATTTATTTTCGTTTATTGTGTACCCTAGGCATGTTAGAAGCCTTTTCACAAACGCCAGGTGTCGAAGAAGAATGTCCTTGTTCTCTGCTTGAATGAGACAGTCATCTAAGTAAGGACAGATTTGTATACTTCTTTGTCTGCAAAATGCAATTACTGGTGCCAGGCACTTTGTAAAGACCCTGGGAGCAGTAGATAAGCCAAAGGGCAGTGCAGAGAATTGGTAATGCATTAAGCCAGCCTTGAATCTGAGGTATCTTCTGCATGATTGTCCTATTAGGGCATGCAGGTATGCCTCTTTTAGGTCTAAAGTCACCTGCCAAGCATTCTTGCCCAGCATGGGCAGAAGCTGCTGCAAAGTCAGCATTTTGAATTTTGGAATGTCCAGGTATGTGTTCAAAATCGATAAATCCAGTATTGGCCGCCAGGCCTTACCCTTTCTGGGTACCAAGAACAGTCTTGAGTAAAAACCTTGCCCTTTTTCCTGTTTTGATACTGTCTGAATGGCCCCAATATCCATGAGGGACATAACCTGTTTCTGTGCCTCTGCCCATTGATTTTTTGGCAGATCTGGCCAACCATTTGCCATTGGCAGAGTGTGGAAATGGAATCGGTATCCCAGTGATACAATGTTTAGTACCCACTTGTCCTGGGCTATTAACTGCCAATTTTGAGCAAAAAGTGCTAATTTTCCCCCATGGGTGCTGCCAAAAGTTAACTGCTTGGTGAAGGCAGAGGGAAGTCATTGGGATTGCTTTCTGTAGGTTTGCGCTTTATCTCCTCCAGATTTGGAGGTGGAAGCGCCCCATTGCTTTGACCTGTATGAATCTTGCGCCTGGTATCTGGAACCCTTAGGGCATCTGGATTTGCCCCTTTGAGCTCTGTCTGACACAGGAAAGGACCAATTTTTGGTAGGCCAGTGTCGACTGAATCTTGGTGGCTGCACTTGTAAGAAGTCTTTAACAGTTTGCATAGACTTAGCTTTGTCTTCCATTTTCTTTAAAACCTCTTCTGCCTTAATACCAAACACAGAATCATGCTGTAAAGGTGCATCTAGCAACTTAGCTTTAACATGATCAGGTAAATGTTGTTCCTTTAACCAGGCATGCCTCCTAATCACAGATCCAGTAACTGTGGCCCTGCAGGAGGCCTCTAAGGAATCAAAACCACATTGCAAAGTATGCTTTCCAACTTGTTCAGCTGCATGCAATAATTCCTGCAATTATTTATTTTCTGCACATTCTGAAATCAGCGTCATTTTCTGTTTCAGCAATCCCATAACATGTTGTTGGTATTTAAGCATATGAAATTGACAGTTTAAGGCCCTGACTGCCAAGGCTGCAGATGTATAAACCTTTTTTCCCCCATCTGTCCAGTGCCCTTGAATCCCTGTCAGAGGGGGGTAGGATGTTTTGCTGTTGAGGCCTTAACTCCCTTTGGACCAGCAGCAGGGTTTCTAAATAAAAATTTATGTGAGTCAGGGACCTTGTAATATCTGTCAGGCTTACTGGGAGCTGGAGGTAAGGAGTCAGGGGACAAGCTTGACTCCGAAAATACATCATCCACAATGTCTAAAACAGGGGGAATGGCTAAAGGCCTGTGCTGAGGGAGAAGAAGGAAATCCCTGAGCCTCTTTTTTGATTCTGAGAAGTCTTGACTCTCCCAGTGAAAATGCTCCCTCAAGGTATGCAATGTTTCTCCAAATCAATAATCCTCAGGAGGAGATGAAGATGGAACAGACTCCTCAGCATCAGAATCCTCATAAGGAGGTATAGATAATTCCTGATCAGAAGAAATAGAAACCTGATCTGAAGATTCATAATCAGTGTCTTGCCTAGGCCTCTTATCAGGGGGGATGGGTACCCCTGATAAAGGTAATAAGGTCTTCGGCCATTTTGATCAACTGTTTTTTAGATATAGAGGCCTGTGCACGTGGCTCATGCGTCAGTTTTTTAGTTTTAGAAGTTGCTTTTGTCTTTGGTTTTGCAGCTGTCGTCGGTTTGATATACAAATGTTGAGGTCTGAATACACCCTCAGAAGCCGGTGCCTGCTCAGTGGCTCAGGACCCATCCGAGGGAGATACATCCGTCGGTCCAATACCTTGAGTATCTTGCGGCATGCCGGACTCCACATGGGTGTCGGTAGAGGCCTGCGACTCGAAGGTAGCATCAGGGGCTGTGAAAGCACCTCACTGAGTACCGGCGAACCGGCGACTGGCTTAGGAGAAGCTTCGTCTTCGGTTTTGGATCTCGACTGCATTTCTCTGTCCTTTTCTTTGCGTTTTTATGTACTGCTATACGACGACATTTCTGGGTAGTTAAATCTGTTTCCAAAATACTATGATGCAAAAATATACCGACGCTTAATAGTGCGTTGGTTAAACCTAGCACAAAACCGACAGCCAGGCACGTTGTGATCAGGGCCTAGGCAAGGAAAACAATATAAATGGAAATCCTTATGAGGTATTTGCTTCCCATAAGAAATACAATTATTAACTTTTTCTGACATTGGTAAAAAGCAAGAAAAAAGTTTCCCCAACGGGGTACTTAGCTTTAGTGAACACTTCAGTTCTGAAACTCAAACTCGAATATTTCAGTAGTCGGCTGATCGGCACTTGCGAAATGCTTCTGCTTCAGGCACTGCGCGGCAAGAAAGACTAAAGAAAATGGCGTCGGCTGCATATTTTACACCCCTGACAGCCTGACATCATGGAAGAGGAGACGGCAACCGATGCAGGACCCAAGACTTTGGAATTCAGACTGACTGAGGGCAACCTGCCAGCAGATTACCCAAATGTAATGACTGCAACAGTGAAACACGAAGAACATTAGCATTTATGGTTTTATTCTGAAGAAAGTGTGTTTTAATAAAGCTTGTTCGTGTGGAAAATACAAGTGGAGTCGTGCCTTGGTGAAATTGCTCTATTTCTCTTGGTTTTGCATGGAAGGAGAGTTTTCCTCCTAGGGGCACAAGCAGGTGGGCAGAGGTAAGGAGTGGAGGTGTAAAGTCATTGTGAGTTCTTTCCATAAGGGGTGGCTTAGCACTCCCTGTTTTTGAAATGGAGGAACTCCATTGTTTAGATCTCTGCATTTCCTAGCACTGCTTTCTGGGGGGGGGGGTCTTTTTCCCCTAGGTCTTGGCTGAGCTGGGCTGGAAGGGGCCGGAAAGTACCAGTGCTTGGATGGGCAATGCCTATTGAACCTCGGATGCTGGAACTGTAAGAAGTCTTTAACTGTCTGCATAGATTTAGCTTTTTCTTTCAGCTTTCTTAAGATCTCTTTAGTGCCAAACAAATTGTCTTTGTTCAATGGTGCGCCCAATAGTTTTGATTTGACATGGTCTAACAAGGTCTGTTCCTTAAGCCAAGCATGCCTTTTAAGGACAGAACCAATGACTGCTGCCCTGCAAGATGCTTTTAGGGAGTCAAAGCCACATTGTAAGGTGTGTTTAGTAACTTGGCTTGCAGAATGCATAAGCTTTTGTAATTCTTTATTTTATGTACAAGCAGGAAAGGTAGATATTTTTTGTTTGAGGAGTTCCAATGTATGTTGCTGGTATTTCAGCATGTGGAACTGACAATTTAGTGCTCTAATTGCAAGAGTTGCAGAGGTGTAAACTTTTTTACCCTAAAGCTCGGGAATCCCTGTCCGAGGGGGTGGGATTCTTAGCTGTGGTTGCTTTAATTCCTTTAGGTCCTTGGGAGATGACCTCTGGGTCAGCAGTAGATAATACCTGTCAGGCTTCCTGGCAGCAGTAGGAAGGGTGTCAGGAGTTAAACTGGATTCCATGAAGACATCATCCACAACATCCAAGACAGGAGGAATGGCTTAAGGTCTATGCTGTGGTAAGGCTAAGAATTCCCTGAGTCTCTTTTTGGACTGAGGTTAGTCCTGACATTCCCATTGGAAATGCTCCCTTAAAGTATGCAGGGTTTCACCAAATGAAAAATCCTCTGAAGGAGAGGCAGTAAGAATGGATTCTTCTGCATCTGAATCCTCATAAGCAGATAAGGGTTGCCTATCTTCATATTCAAAAACCTCAGAGTCATTGGACACCTGGTCAGATAAAGCTGCTGGGGACAAGTCTCTTTTTCTTTTGGAAGGGGTAGGTTGGCTTCCCCTAATAAGCATGATAAGGTCTTCTGCCATTTTAAGCATTTGAGAATGAGGCATGGAAGCAGGTGCCTGAGCGTGAGCCATCATTTTTTTAGGCGTTGTTCGTACCCTGGCCCTTAGAAACTCGGTAGTTTTAGAAAGAACTGAAGACGCAAAAGAAGTCATCAGTTTGAGTCGAGTATCAGTAGTGCAAAAAACTTCCTCGGAAGCCGGTGCCTGGTCAGTGGCTCCAGACCCATCCAAGGGAGACATCCACAGGATCCTTAGTCAAGAAGTCTTGCGGCACACTTGATTCCGAACAGGGTCTCGGTAGCGTCTGCGAATCCACAGAAGTGGCCATCAGGGGCAGCAAAAGCGCCTCACTGAGGATCGGAGAACTGACGACTAGCTTAACGGAAGCATCGTCGGCAGTTTTGGACCTGTGCGGTTTATCTCTGTCTTTATCCTTATGTTTTTTCGGTAGACCGGTAGTCGGATGGCTTACTGAAGCCATATCGGAATATGGGGACTGAGAGCAAAAATATTTAGCTACAACAAAGGCACAACGACGTATAGTTCTGGTGTTGAACAAAGCACAAATGTGACAGCGAGGTACGTTGTGGTCTGGGCCTAAACAGGTGATGCAGTAAGACTGGATGTCTCGGTGTAGTATTTGCTTTCCACAGTCGAGACAATTGTTAACTTTTTCTGACATCGGTTAGGGGAAGAAAAAAGTATCCCCAATGGGGTACTTGGCTTTAGAAGACTTCAACTTCAATTCGGAAACGAAACTCAGGTAGCGGCCGACCGGCACCAGTGCGAACTGTTTCTGCTTCAGACTCCTCAGCAAGAAAGACTGATGTAATGGTGTTGGCTGCCTGATTTTATACCACTGACGACCTGACGTCAGTCCTGGAGCAACAGCAACTGAGGGCTACCCCTGGCAGGATAACCCAAGTGTGATGACTGCAACAGTGAAACACGAAGAACATCTAGTATTCTCAAATCCACACATACCTTGGTGTCCAGAGGAACAGATGCTCCACACATCCCACAAGTCTGCATAAGAAGGACAAACATCTTAACCAGCCACTGTATGACATCTCTAGGCACATGGTATCAGTCAACTATTTTTGTACTGTGGAGAGTGCTGTATGCTAGGTGCTCATGGATGAAACAGCAACACTAGGCAATGTCTACGGGCAGCAACAACAACAACCTTCTGCAAACACATACTGACTAACACAGCAGATAACCTGCACATCTTTGTGCAGTCTGTTTCCTGTAAACGCAAGATTTTTGCTGAGGTCAGCAAACCCGGTAGTCACATTTTTCCACCCATAATATATATATTTTTTGAATCATTCCACCATATTACATACACATGCTGTAAAAAAATATGGCAGGGGAAGGGAAGACCCCTACACTGTACTTTTAAGAAGGAAGGGGAGCCTCTTCCTTAGAAGGAACAGGCCTGGTCTTTAATTGAGAAGGTTTAGAAGGGAGTTGAGACTGAGGGAAAAGCCCTTGAAATCTCAGGAATTGGGGTGACTTGAGTTTCTCTTGACATTACATGACCCTGTCTATGCTTCAGAGCAGATGTCTTGAAGGAGGCCCATATCTCACATTTTCCATTGAAATGCACCCCCCCTCAAGACACCAGAGGAATTTGGAGTGCCAGTCTTGTAAGGAGGATGATTTTGGCCCCAGAGGCACATTTTCTGAATCAGTTTTACTCTTATGTCCTTCTTTTTCATAGCTAACCACCACAGGCCATCTCAACTCAAGAGCAAAATGCCAAAAACAAGCCAACAATGCAAAAAGTACCAAAATAACAATAAATGGCAAAGAAACTACCACAAAGTGCAAACTACTATCCTAAACAATAACAATGAGCAGAATGGAATCAGTTTTCATGAGTACTACCTAAATGGAACAACAGTAGTATTAGAAAACACCAAACAATGTAGGGACGGATATAGCAACAAACTGGCAAAAACAGATTAAAATATAACCAAAACAATTACTCGAAAATCAATTTCAATTAATAAATAAAAGGTGTGAAATGATCTGGGTGGTAGAAAAAGCTTGAGAGATGGGAGAAATAACAGTAGAAGAAAGCTGTAGCCTGAGGAGATTTTCACTCTGTGACCAGTTTGATAAGTAGTTGAAGAGCTGTGGAGATGGTTCCTTAACTGCATAGCCTTGTGGGAAAAACAGGAGGTGGCTAGCTAGCCTTGAGATGGTTTCTTCGGGCAGGTTACGTCCTTGCCAGTCTTAAACCAACTGGTACAGGTATGTTCAAAGGTAGTTATCTTGTATGTGGTCCAGGAGCTTAGCCAAGTTTCCCATCTGACTCGAGCAGTCTGATTAAGTAACTTCTTCAGTGAAACACAACAGCAGTCAGACAGAGGCTGAGGAAAGTACAGTTTTGTACCTACCATAAATGTAGATGTTCGAAGATCCACATTGCTGCAGTCCTTACACTTGGGTAGTCCGCTGTCCTCGGTCGGCCCGAATATCAAAGTATAAGGCTGACGTCGGTCAAGGCGCATTTGACTGACATCAGGACGTCAGGGTACAAATGCGCATGACCGACGCCATATCCTCAGTCTTTTCTTGCCCCAGATGTCAGAAGACCCTAAAAATAAAGGACAAAACCAAAAGACAGCAAACAAACAACCAACCATCCTAGCACTAAAAATATGTACAATATATACAATATACATCATATTGACAACCCAACCCACACAACCGCCTCTAACTACAGAGGGGAAGGAGGGAGGGTAAATTGGACTGCAGCAATGTGGATCTTCGAACATCTACATTTATGGTAGGTACAAAACTGTACTATGTTCTTCATCTCACATTGCTGCAGTCCTTACACTTGGGTAGAATCCCAAAGCAGAGGTAAGGGAGGATGGCCAAACTATAAGGAAGCAGGAGCTGCCAAAATGCCCTGCAAAACAGCAGTGGCAAAACCAGCCCTGGATTTAGAGTAAAGTGGTAGGTGATAATGCCTAGAAAAAGTATGCACTGAACTCCAAGTAGCTGCCTCTAAAATATCCTTGGTTGCCACCCCCCTCAAAAAAGCTGTCAAAGTGGCAGTAGCCCTAGTGGAATGAGGCCTAATCCCAGCTGGAATCTCCTTGCCATGATGGGAATAACAGAAAGCAATGCAAAACCCAATCCACTTAGAAATAGTTTGTTTTGACACAGGCTTGCCCTGAGAACTCAAAGCAAAAGAAACAAATAACTGCTGAGACTGCCTGAACCCTTTAGTTCTGTCCAAATAATATCGCAACTGCCTGTGTACATCTAAAGTGTGCAAAATCTTTTCCCCTTTATTTTGGGGATTTGCATAAAAAGTAGGCAAATGAATAGTTTGGTTTAAAGCCACACTAGAAACCACTTTAGTCATAAAGGAAGGATTAGTACGTAAAGATACCCTATCCTTATGGAAAATTAAGAAAGGCTCAACCGCCATAAGGGCCTGCAACTCAGAAACCCTTCTTGCAGAGGTAATAGCCAACAAATAAGCAGTCTTCCATGATAAAAACTTTAATTCAGTAGTAGCTGCAGGCTCAAAAGGTTGTAGAGTGAGTTTCTCCAACACAAAATTGAGATCCCAAGCAGGAGTAGGAGCTCTTCGTGGGGTCTTATATTCTTTGCCCCTCTAAGAAATTGCTTGAACAAAGGATGAGAAAACAATGGTGGGTCACAATCATAGTGAGCGAAATTGCTGCAGCATGAACCTTAATAGAAGAGAAGGACAAACCTTTGTCCAGTAACTCAGTAAGATATTGAAGAGCCACACTTAAATTAGGCTCAGAAACATCAAAATCCTTTGCTGCACTCCAAAATAAAAATCTCTTCCATTTATCTGCGTACACTTTCCTTGTACTAGGCCTTCTAGCTTCCAAAATAACATTCAAAACTTGCTGTGGAAGTGGAGGGCCACTATGGTTCAAAACAGAATATGCCAGGCTGTTAGGTGCAGAGAGTGAAGCTTGACATTGAGCAAATGACTGTCCTCCTGAGACAACAGGTGTGGAATCGAAGGCAAAGGCCATGGAGGCTTCCGTACCAGGCTTCTCAGTAATGGGTACCAATGCTGTCGAGGCCAATCTGGAGCTATCAAAATCATCCTTGGCTTGTCTTGTCTGGCCTTCAGTAGTACCTTTGGGAGGAGAGGCAGAGGCGGAAAGGCATACACATGAAGATTGCTCCAATTGAAAGAAAGAGCATCCACTTTCCAAGCTGTGGGATGAAACCTTTTTGTGCAAAACTTTGGCAGCTGGTGGTTTAGTGGAGAAGCGAACAGATCTATGTCTGGAGTTCCCCATGACACTGTCAATTTCTGAAATACATGAGGATCCAATTTCCACTGTGGGGATCCATAATTTGTCTGCTCAACACATCTGCTAAGGAGTTCTGTGCTCCCGGCAGAAACCTTGCCTGAAGATTTAGCTGTAAACTGAGAGCAATCTCCCACAAAATCATTGCTTGCCTGCATAGAGGATAAGAATGTGTTCCGCCTTGCTTGTTGATGTACCACATGACAGTTGTGTTGTCTGTTAGAATCAACACCTGCCCTGGAAGAAGTAAATCCTTGAAAGCTATTAATGCAAACTGGACTGCTAACATCTCTTTCAAGTTGATATGTAGATGTTGTAGTCTGGCAGGCCACTTGTCCTGTATCCACTTTCCATTCAGATGAGCTCCCCAAGCTTTGTCTGAGGCATCTGTCGTTAGAATCTGACTCGCCTCTGGCCGGGTCACAGAGAGTCCCTTGTTTAGGTGACATTCCTGAGCCCACCACAACAATTCCTTTTGAATGCAAGGTATTATTTGAATGACAGTGTCCAAATCCTGGCAGTGCTGTGTCCATACATTTTGAGATACCATTGTAGCTTCCTCATATGCAGTTTGGCATTGGGAAGCACCAGAATACAAGATGCCATGAACCCCAAGGCTTGAAGGACTGTCCTTGCAGTCAGCCTGGACTGATGAGACAACTGATGAAAGTAAAGGGAAAGATTCTTTTGTTTGTCCGGGGTCAAAAGGCCATCTGGGATGCTGTATTCAGTCTCACACCCAGAAAGCACATGTCCTGAGAGGGTACTAGACTGGACTTTATTTCGTTCACAGAATACCCCAGGCATCTTAGCACTGCTATCACATAATCCAAATGATGAAGAAGCTCGTCCCTTCCTTGAGCCAGAATCAGGCAATCGTCCAAATAAGGATAGATCTGTATTCCTTTTAACCTGAGGAAAGCTATCACTGGAGCCAGAACTTTCGTGAACACTCTGGGCAGTAGATAAGCCAAAGGGCAATGCAGAGAACTGATAATGAGAAGTCCCAGCTCAAAACGCAGATACTTCCTGCAACTCAGTCTGATAGGAACATGAAGATAAGCCTCCTTGAGATCCAAAGTTACCATCCAATGATCTTTGCCCAGCAGAGGTAAAAGCTGCTGTAACGTCAACATTTTGAACTTGGGAATGTCCAGATAAGTGTTGAGGATAGATAAGTCCAAAATTGGTCTCCACGTGTTCCCTTTCTTTGGTACTAGGAACAAGCGAGAATAAAATCCTAGGCCCACTTCTGGCATAGGGACCGGCTGTATGGCCCCTATTTGGAGTAACAGAGAAATTTGCTTGTGAGCCTCTATTCTTTGTTGAGGAGGAACGTCTGGCATGCCTTTGAAAGGAGGCAAGGTATGGAAATAAAACCTGTAACCGTGGTGTATGATATCCAATACCCATCTGTCTTGGGTAATTAAACTCCAATTTTCTTTGAAAAGTGCCAACCTTCCTCCCAAAGGTGCTGCCAGATGAGAAGGCTCTGGCAGCTGAAAAGGTAGGTCATTGGGTCTGTTTACGAAAGGACTGACCCCTGCCCTCACCCGAAGACTGCGCAGGAGA
This sequence comes from Protopterus annectens, assembly GCF_019279795.1. NCBI lineage: Eukaryota > Metazoa > Chordata > Ceratodontiformes > Protopteridae > Protopterus > Protopterus annectens. Next base: position 993,890,627 of record NC_056735.1, on the reverse strand, counting down.
ACTCCCTGTTCTAGGCCTGAAAGAGCCCTGAGCTCTGCCCCTACCACGTCTAGATCTACCCCCTAGACTGGGAATCATAAGAAGGATACGTCCACCCCTTAGTAGGCCAATTTCTACTGAACTTTGGAGGCTGAACCTGCAAAAAATCTTTAACAGTCTGCATAGACTTAGCCTTGTCTTCCATTTTCTTTAAAACTGCCTCAACAGGAGAACCAAACAACACATCAGATTGTAAAGGAGCATCTAAAATCCTTGTTTTAACATGGTCAGATAAATTCTGCTCCCTCAGCCAGGCGTGCCTGCAAAGAACTGACCCAGTGGCAGCCACCCTAGACGAGGCCTGTACAGCATCAAAACCACATTGCAAAGAATGCTTACCCACCTGTTCAGAAACATGTACTAAATCTTGTAACTCTTTACAATCAATACCTTCCGCCAGAGCATCAACCTTAGACTTCAATTGTGAAAGGAGATAGTTTTGGTATTTCAACATGTGAAACTGGCAATTCAAAGCCCTCATAGCTAGAGTGGAAGAAGTATAAACTTTCTTTCCCCATCTATCCAAGGCCCTGGCCTCTTTATCTGTAGGAACCGGATTCTTGACAACAGAAGCCTTAACACCTTTAGGCCCCTGACTAACAGTTTCTGGGTCAGCCCTAGGACTCTTAAAAAGATACTTATGAGCTTCAGGCACCCAGTAATACCTATCCGGTATAACAGGAGCAGGAGGCAAAGAATCAGGATTAAGAGAAGCCTCTGTAAAAACATCTTCCACCACATCCAAAACAGGAGGTATAGCCAAAGGCCTATGCTGGGGTAAAAACAAAAATTCCCTAAGCCTTTTCCTGGAATCAGAGAAGTCCTGACCTTCCCACTTAAAATGCTCCCTCATGGAATGAAGAGTTTCTGAAAAAGAAAAATCCTCAGGAGGAGAAGCAGAAGGAGTAGAATCATCCACATCAGAGTCAGAATAAGGAGAATACTCCTGCAAGTCTTCGGCCGAAGACTCTGAAACATCCGAAGCCTGCTCAAAACTCCCTAGCTCAGGCTCCACCCTAGGTCTCTTATCAGGAGGGGGCAAAGAACCCCTAATCAAAGTAATCAAATCTTCTGCCATTTTAAGCATATGCTTCTTGGGCACAGTTCCTGAAGAACTAGGGGTGACACCAACTGAAGCTAAACCTGGCCTGCCTCTGGGAGAAGCCTTGGAAACAGAAGGAGAAGGCCTAACCACCCTAGGAAGGGAGGGGAGTATAGTAACCTGAGAAGCCACATCAGCCTGACCTGCCTCCTGAGAGGCCACATCCTGCAATAACAAAGTCTCTCCCTGGGGTCCCAAAGAAACCTCCGGTGGAACCACCGGCTCCACCGACACCTCTAAAGAACCGGCATCCGGTACGGACGGTTCTTCTAGCCTAGGCTTAACCGCCTTGTCCTTGCGCTTCTTCGAAGAAGCGGGCGTCGGAGCATCCGACGGCATTTTATAATTGCACCGCTTCCCGAAGACTAACCTGGCACAATCTAACCTTCTCTTTATAGTGCGCTTATTGAATCTAGCACAACAGCGACACCCAACAACGTCGTGCTCAGGCCCTAAACAAGGAATACACAAAGTATGATAGTCTCTATGCGGTATCTGTTTCCCACAAGAAATACAATTATTCACTTTTTCTGACATCCGGTAAACCACTGAGGCAAGAAAAACTAAAATATTCCCCAACGGGTACTTAGCCAACTTTGACTCGGTCTGAAACTCCGAAATCGAAAAATTTCAGAACGCCAACCGGCACTTGCAATGCTGCTTCTGCATCGGACCATGCGGCAAAAAAGACTGAGGATATGGCGTCGGTCATGCGCATTTGTACCCTGACGTCCTGATGTCAGTCAAATGCGCCTTGACCGACGTCAGCCTTATACTTTGATATTCGGGCCGACCGAGGACAGCGGACTACCCAAGTGTAAGGACTGCAGCAATGTGAGATGAAGAACATCTCAAAACTTTCAAATGCAGGAAGCAGCTCATTAACAACTCATAACCTTAATCCTCTGTGCTAACTGCCAATAATACTTACACTATTTGACAAATATCTGCAGTAATTTGAAGAACACCTTCAGTTATTTGCATCATATTTTCATTGACAAGGCAGTCTTTCATCCAAACTCTGCAGTACTCACTCATCTGCCATAACATTGTTTCTGTGAATGTGTACGCTTAGTCTAGTATATATACATCTGTCATTAAGCAAAAAGCATGCAAATTTAAAGAATCTGTTTTACTTGTAATAGAATTACCCAACAGTGATATACAGGTGAGTCACAGCAGAGCTGGATCCAGCACTGGGCGACAAAGTCCCCTAGCGCCCACTCTGGGCAGGAGGCTTCAACATCAAACAAAAAACTTCTTAACATCATGGTGGTGGCATCTTCTCGTCTCGCCAACGTGGATATAAACCATTCTACACACACATGCGGAATTTAAACATGCTGTTTCGTTTATAAAAAAAGGAAAGTGCATAAGTGCGTGTGTGCATGTGAATGAATGTAATTTAAACTAGTGGTTCCAATGCTACTGTATGATAAAGAAAGTGTTTGCATGTAACTTAAAATAGCTATTCTGTTCATATTACAGCGTGTGTGATTTGCTGTATGAGAGAAGGCGTGTTTGTATGCGTGTGTTGCTGTGTGACAGCAGAGAGAAGGTAGGTTTGTGTTTCTATGTGAGAGGAGACAGAAGGTAGGTGTGTGTGTGTGTGTGTGTGTGTGTGTGTGTGTGTGTGTGTGTGTGTGTGTGTGTGTGTGTGTGTGTGTGTGTGTGAGAGAGACTACAGAGAGAATGTAGGTGTGTGTGTGTGTGTGTGTGTGTTTAACATACCAGTGAACTGTCCAGATTTAGCCTCGTAATTTTGGTCTGTTTTTCATAAAATTTGTGTTTTTTTGGCAAATCACAAAGGAGTGAAGTCATTAAATAAGGGCATATACACGAGTTTCAGACTTCACATCCTTCAGAAAATGCATACTAACAAGAAGCATGTTATTCTAGCAACTTTCTAAGTTAAAAAGAGCAATATTTAAAATCTATCCCTATTTTTGGTCCATTGTATCCTCATTATTTTAGGCTTTGTCCAGATTTCTTGCACTAAAAGGTTAAAATGTATCATACCTCACAAATGTCCAGATTTTTGCCTCATATTTTTGGCCTAGTCCCTGTAAAATGTGTGGTTTTCTGGAAAATCTCTGATGACTGAAATAGCTAAATGTCATAAATTTGGGTTTCAGACTTCATTTCCTTCAGAAAATGCATTCTAAGACAAGTGATGTTATTCTAGCAACTTTCTAAGTCTATAAAAACAATATTTACAATCTCTACCTATTTTGGAGCCTTTGCCCCTCATTATTTTAGGCTTTGTCAAGATTTCTTGTGCCAACAGGTTGAGAGGTATGGTATGTAATGTCCTAGTTGGGGGGGGGGGGGTTAGTCTATTAACTTGATAAGCTTGACCCTGTAACTTGGTTACACAAGGCAAGAGCCTGAATCCTCTACACCCACTACCAGACTGCTGAAGAAATTGTGAGCCTCTGTGGAGACAACAGCCTGCCTAAATCCTCTAGACCAACTACCAGACTGCTGAAGGAATATTGAGCTTCAGTGGAGGCAAGAGCCATAATCCTCTACACCAACTACAGACTGCTGACAGAATTGAGAGTTTGAGTTTCAATACATTTTTAGGGAATTATGAGTTTCAGTGCACTTTCAAGGGATTATGAGTTTCAGTGCACTTTCATGGAATTGTGAGTTTCAAGCGAAGAGAGGTTTGCTGTTGCTCATGCTATGTCTGTTTTCAATGTGCAACTGTTTTGTTTAGCAAACAGCAGTCACTATCTGTGCTGTAGAATTTGAAAGCAGTGTTAGTAGCATAACTGCCTTTGGTACAGAAGGCTGGGGAATTCTACTCCCACACCAAGTATATGGAGTGCTGATATTTCAGTGCCCTTTCGGTGCATTTTAAGGCAGTATAGGGCTTCTGCACTCCTGAGTGTATCTTTGTATCAGATGCCTAAAGTACAGTTGTGTAAACTTACCGTAAGTGTAGATGTTTTGAGTGTATTCACTGTTGAAATCATCACATTTGGGTTATCCCTGCCAGGGTAGCCCTCGGCTGGCCCGAATACCAGAGACTTAGTGTTTCTGCATCAGTTGCTGTCACTTGAGGACTGACGTCAGGTCGTCAGTAGTATAAAGTAAGGCAGCCGATGCCATTACATCAGTTTTTCTTGCCCTAACCTGTCAGGAGCCCCCAAGTAGGAGGCCAGGGTCTGGTGGAATAAACCCCACGAGTGGAAAAATAAATACCAATATGTCCCTTGAATGGAAAGGAGAACAACAAGTTAGAATGGTAATAAGAGGAGAAAGAGAAGAAAAGGGGGATGGGGGCAAGGACTGCAACAGAGAATACACTCAACATCTACATTTATGATAAGTGTACACAACTGTACTATGTTCTTCGTGTTTCACTGTTGCAGTCATTACATTTGGGTTGATTCCCAAAACTGAGGAAAAGGGTAGACGGAGTCAATGAAACTAGGGGCTGGCTAGGTTGCCCTGCAAGACTGCAGAGGCAAACCCTGCCCTGGATTTGGAGAAGACAGGCAGGTGGTAATGCTTGGTAAAAGTGTGAACAGATGTCCAGGTGGCAGCCTCCAGGATGTCCCTGGTGGGGACTCCTCTGAGGAAAGTCGCAGGGGTGGAGGCTACTCTGGTGGAGTAAGTCCTGACCCCCTTGGGGGGAGGCTTTCCATGCTGTTTGTACCAGAAATGGATGCAGTGTGTTATCCATTTGGAAATGGTTTGTTTGGACATGCCTTTGTCTTCTGCCCCTGTAGCAAAGCTAACCAGCAATTGATCAGACTTTCTGAAGGATTTAGTCCTGTCTAGATAAAATCTGAGCTGTCTGTGCACATCTAGAGAGTAAGTAATCCTTCCCCCCTTGTTCTGAGGATTAGGAAAAAATGTGGGCAAATGAATGAATTGGTTGAGAGCCACACTGGACACCACCTTGGGCATGAAGGATGGGTTAGTTCTGAGGGATACCCTGTCTGCATGAAAGATGATGAAGGGTTCCACAGCCATGAGTGCTTGGAGCTCAGAAACTCTCCCGGCTAAAGTGATGGCCAGAAGGAATGCTGTCTTCCAGGAGAGAAATTTTAGCTCTGCAGAAGAAGCTGGTTCGAAAGGGGGCAGGGTGAGCTTTTCCAATACAAAATGAAGGTCCCAAGCTGGTGTTGGTGCCCTTCTGGGTGGCCTCAAGTTGCTAGCCCCTCTTAGGAACTGTTTGATCAAAGGGTATGAGAAAAGGGGCTGCTCAGTGAGAAAATGAGGAGAAATAAAAAGGGGCTGCTCAGTGAGAAAATTAGCAGAAATATCAGAGGCATGAATTTTTATAGAAGAGAAAGAGAGGCCACTGTGTAGTAGGTCAGCTAAGTAATCCAGGATGAGAGAGAGGGAGAGGGAGGGCTGTGCCGTATTGGCTCCCTTAGCCTGGATCCAGGTGCAGGACCTTTTCATTTATCAGCATAAAACTTTCTGGTGCTAGGACGTCTGGCCTCACAGATAACATCCAGAAAGTACAGTTGTGTACCTACCATAAATGTAGATGTTCGAGTGTATTCACTGTTGCAGTCATTACACTTGGGTTATCCTGCTGGCAGGCTACCCGCAGTCGGCCTGAATTCCAAAGTCTTGGTCCGGCATCGGTTGCTGTCACCTCTTCCCAGACGTCAGTGCGCCAGGGGTATAAAAGATGCAGCCAACGCCATTTTCTTCAGTTTTTCTTGCTCCAGATGTCAGGTGACTCCCGAAGGGTAGGCTACGAAATTATGCCAATAAAAGAGCATGCACTAAAACAAAACATAATCCTCATCTACAAGCAAATACACCACATAGGTTGTATAGAATAGAGAAGTACAGATAAGTCCCAGCAAAGAAAGGGGGGTGGTGGGTGGGTAACCTGGACTGCAACAGTGAATACACTCGAACATCTACATTTATGGTAGGTACACAACTGTACTATGTTCATCATGTTTCACTGTTGCAGTCATTACACTTGGGTTGAATCCCAAAGCTGAGGTTAGGTGGCTGGGCCTAAATAGAATTAGGAGAGTCTATGAGGCCCTGCAGAACTGCAGTGGCGAAGCCTGCTCTGGACTTAGAGTAAAGAGGTAAGTGGTAGTGCTTTGTAAAAGTGTGCACTGAAGTCCAAGTTGCAGCCTCCAAAATGTCCTTGGTTGGTACTCCTCTGAGGAAGGCTGCTGAAGTAGCTGCTGCTCTGGCTGAGTGTGGCCTGATGCCCTTAGGCACTGATTTGTCATGTTGAGAATAGCAGAAATGAATGCAGTGGGCTATCCATCTGGAAATAGTCTGCTTTGAGATAGCTTTTCTTTCCTTGAGATCCTACAGCAAATGCCACTAAGAGTTGCTCAGACTTTCTGAAAGCTTTAGTTTTGTCCAAGTAGAAGCGTAGCTGTCTGTGTATGTCCAAAGAATGTAGTAGTATCTCCCCCTTATTCTGTGGGTTTGGATAAAAGGTAGGCAAGTGAATTGTTTGATTAAGAGCCACACTGGACACTACCTTAGGCATAAATGTTGGGTTTGTCCTTAGAGAAACCCTGTCCGGATGGAAAATTATGTAAGGTTCAACCGCCATTACAGCCTGTAACTCTGAGACTCTTCTTGCTGAAGTAATTGCTAAGAGCAGAGCTTTTTTCCATGATAAGAATTTTATCTCAGCTGTATTGGCTGGCTCAAAAGGAGGCAGCGTGAGTTTTTCCAAGACAAAGTTGAGGTCCCATACAGGTATTGGTGCTCTTCCTGGGGGTCTTACGTTTTTGGCCCCTCTGAGGAACTGCCTTAGTAGTGGATGTGAAAAAATAGGTGGGTCCGTATTGTAATGAGCTGAAATGGCAGAGGCATGGACCTTAATCGATGAAAAGGATAAGCCTTTGTCCAGCATCTCAGTTAGGTATTGTAAAATCTGAGGAATATTTGGTACAAGCATGTCAATTCCTTGCGCCTGGTACCAAGCACAGAATCTCTTCCACTTTTCTGCATATGATTTTCTGGTGCTGGGCCTCCTGGCCTCCAGAATAACATCCATAACTGATTTGGAGAGAGGTGTGTTCTGAATGGTTACATTATCCGCCATGCAGCCAGATTTAGGGTTCTGAGTTGGCTGTGCAGTACTTGATTGCTTTGTTGGGTCAGTAAATGAGGAATTTGAGGTAATGTCCAGGCTGGGCCTTGAGACAAGCTCTTTAGGATTGGGTACCAGTGCTGGCATGGCCAGTCTGGGGCAATCAGGATAATTTTTGGCTTCTCTTGTCTGACCTTTATGAGTACCTTGGGGAAGAGAGGTAGTGGAGGAAAGGCATATACTGTAAGGTTTTTCCAGCTGAATGATCGAGCATCCACTTTCCATGCTAGCTTGTGATAAGTCCTTGTACAAAATCTCTGTAGTTGGCAGTTGTGAGGGGGAGGCAAATAGATCTATGTCTGGGCATCCCCATTTCCTTGTTATCATGCTGAAGATTTGTGGATCTAGTTTCCACTCGTGAGGATCCATGAGGTTTCTGCTTAGTTTGTCTGCCAGAGTATTTGTCTTTCCTGGCAGGAATTGTGCTTGTAGGTGTACTTGAAAAGTCAATGCTGTGTTCCACAAAACCATGGCTTGTCTGCAGAGGGGGTAGGAATGCATGCCTCCCTGCTTGTTTATGTACCACATGACTGTAGTATTGTCCGTCTTTATTAGCAGTTGTCCTGGATGAAGCAGATCCTTGAAAGCTGTCAGGGCATTCTGGACAGCCAGCATTTTTTTAGATTGATACGAAGATGCATTTGGCTTGTGGGCCATGTGCCCCGAATACATTTTCCTGCAATGTGGGCCCCCCAGGCATAATCTGATGCATCTGTTATTGTCTGCCTGGCAGTGGGTAAAGTGAAAGGCTGTCCCTTGTTGTGGTGACAGGCCTGTGCCCACCATCGAAACTCCTGTTGCAGGCAGGGAATGAGGGTAATTAGTTTTTCCCGGCTGTGGCAATGTTGAGTCCAAACACTTTTTAGATACCATTGTAGTTTCCTCATATGCAGTCTTGCATATGGAATTAACAGAATGCAGGATGCCATGAGGCCCAAAGTCTACAGAATTTTTCTTGCAGATAACTGAGTTTTTGTTGTCAACATGTCGAAATAAGAAGTCAGTTGCCTTTGTTTGTCTGGCATGAGATAAGCCATCTGGGCAGTTTTATTTAAGCTTGCACCCAGGAATATTATCTCTTGAGAGGGTACTAGTTTTGATTTCTTTTCGTTTACTGTGTACCCTAGGCAAATTAGCAATATTTTTACAAACGCCAGATGCTTTAGTAGGATGTCCTTGTTCTCTGCTTGAATAAGGCAGTCATCCAAGTAGGGATATATTTGAATTCCTCTTTGTCTGCAAAAAGCAATTACTGGTGCCAGGCATTCTGTGAAGACCCTGGGCGCAGTAGATAAGCCAAAGGGCAGTGCAGAGAATTGGTAGTGCATTGAGCCAGCTATGAATCTGAGGTATCTTCTGCAAGACTGTCTGACTGGGACATGTAGGTATGCCTCTTTTAGGTCCAAGGTTACAAGCCAAGCCTTCTTGCCCATCATGGGCAGAAGCTGCTGCAGAGTCAACATTTTGAATTTTGGAACGTCCAGAAAAGTGTTTAGAATAGACAGGTCCAGTATTGGTCTCCAGGCTTTGTCCTTTCTGGGTACCAAGAAAAGTCGTGAGTAAAATCCTTGTCCCTGCTCCTGTAGTGGTACTCGCTGAATGGCCCTCATGTCCATGAGGGATGAAACTTGCTTTTGTGCCTCTGCCCATTGATTGCGTGGTAGGTCTGGCATGCCTTTTGCCTTTGGCAGGGTGTGAAAGTGGAACCTGTAACCCTGAGACACTATATTCCAGACCCATTTGTCCTGGGTGATCATGTGCCAGTTTTGTGAAAAAAGTGCTAGTTTTCCCCCTAAGGGAGCGTCCAAAAGATAAGTGCTTGGTACTGGTAGAGGAAAGTCATTGGGACTGTTTCCTATAAGTTTGAGATTTGTCTTCTCCGCTTTTGGAGGTAGAAGCACCCCATTGTTTAGGCCTGTATGAGCCTTGGGGCTGGGATCTGCCTCTAGGGCGCCTGTATCTGCCTCTTTGTGGCCTATCTGACACTGGAAAGGACCAATTTTTTGAAGGCCAGTTCCTGCTAAATCTGGATGGCTGTACTTGTAAGAAATCCTTAACTGCCTGCATAGATTTCACTTTATCCTCCATTTTCTTCAACACCTCTTCTGCCTTAACACCAAACAAAGTATCATGCTGTAATGGAGCATCTAATAATTTTGCTTTAACATGATCAGGCAGATTTTGTTCCTTTAACCAAGCATGCCTCCTAATCACAGAACCCATTACAGCGGCCCTACAAGAGGCCTCCAAAGAATCAAAACCACATTGCAAAGTATGTTTTCCCACCTGTTCAGCTGCATGCAATAAATCCTGCATTCCCTTGTTTTCAGCACATTCAGAATTTGTCAACATTTTCTGTTTTAACAGTGACATTAAGTATTGCTGTTATTTAAGCATATGAAACTGACAATTTAAAGCCCTTACAGCCAAGGTAGCAGAAGTGTAAACTTTTTTCCCCCATCTGTCCAGTGCTCTAGAATCCCTATCAGAGGGAACAGGGTTTTTTGCAGTGGAAGCCTTGACCCCTTTGGGAACCTGAGATATAGTTTCTGGGTCAGCAGCAGGGTTTTTATACAGAAATTTGTGTGAATCTGGAACCCTGTAGTCCCTGTCTGGCTTAATGGGTGCAGGGGTTATAGAGTCTGGAGACAGGCCGGACTCTGAAAAAGCATCATCTACAATGTCCAGAACAGGGGGAATAGCAAGGGGCCTGTGCTGAGGAAGTAAAAGAAAATCTCTGAGCCTTTTCTTGGATTCTGAATAATCCTGGCTCTCCCAATGAAAGTGCTCCCTCATAGTATACAGGGTTTCCCCAAAAGAGTAATCCTCAGGAGGAGAAGCTGAAGGAATAGATTCTTCAGCATCAGAATCCTCATAGGGAGGAAGAGAGTATTCCTGATCAGAGGAGGAATCAGAGGAAATGGAAACCTGATCTGAAGATTCATATGCTGTCTCTTGCCTAGGCCTCTTATCAGGAGGGGGATGGGAACCCCTGATCAAAGTAATAAAGTCTTCGGCCATCTTGAGCATCTGTTTTTTAGGCATGGAAGTCTGTTCTGGAGAATGCTGTACTTGTTTCTTTGTCTTTAGAGCTGCTTTAGTCTTTGGCTTTGAAGCTGAAGATGGCTTTACATATAACTGTGTAGGTCTGAAAACACCCTCAGAAGCCGATGCCTGCACAGCGGCTCCGGACCCATCTGAGGGACTAGTTTCCGAGGATCCAATACCTTGAGTTTCCAGAGGCCCAGTCAGCTCCACGTGGGAGTTGAAAGCGGCCTGTGGCTCTGAGGTAGCAAGTGTCAGGGGCTGTGAAAGCGCCTCACTGAGAACTGGCGAACCGACGACTAGCTGAGAGGAAGCCTCATCATCGGTTTTGGACCTCGGATGCCTGTCCTTGTCTTTATCCTTGAGTTTTTTATAAACTCCGGTCGTCGGCTGTTCTGCTGGCATTGTATAATTGAATCTGCGGCCAAAGTAATGAAAGGCAAAATCGTACCGACGCTTAATAGTGCATTGGTTAAATCTAGCACAAAACCGACAACAAGCAACGTTGTGGTCAGGGCCTAGGCAAGGAATAGAGTAAGAGTGAAAATCCTTATGAGGTATTTGCTTCCCACAAGAAATACAAATGTTAACTTTTTCTGACATCGGTCTGGAGCAAGAAAAAAGTTTCCCCAACGGGGTACTTAGCTTTAATGAAGACTTCGGATCTGAAATTCGAATTCGAAAATCTCAGGAGTCGGCTGACCGGCACTGGCGAACTGCTTTTGCTTCGGGCACCACACGGCAAGAAAGTCTGAAGAAAATGGCATCGGCTGCATCTTTTATACCCCTGGCGCACTGACGTCAGGGAAGAGGCAACAGCAACAGACACCGGGTCGACTGCGGGTAGCCTGCCAGCAGGATAACCCAAGTGTAATGACTGCAACAGTGAAACACGATGAACATCCTGTTTACTGAGGTTGACAGATTGGTTCGGTGTTAGGGAATAAGACAAGCTCCCAAACTGAGTGTCTGCAATTGGGGATACAAGAACTCCCCTTCCCTCTGGGTCTGGAAGTTTGGAATCTGAGGAAGATGCCATGGGGGTAAGCAAGGACAGGCTGTGCAGCAAGGGGTACCAGTGTTGGAGGGGCCAGTCTGGAGTTATAAGAATGGTCCTTGGTTTTTCCTCCCTCATTTTGAGCAGTACCCTGGGTATGAGAGGTAGTGTGGGGGAGCACAGATCGATAGACTGACCCAGGGGAAGGACAGGGCATCCACTTTCCAATCTATGCAGTGATGCTTCCTGGTGCAGAATTTGCTGAGCTGATGGTTGGTGTGGGAGGCAAAGAGGTCAGCCTTCAGGGTTCCCCATTTCTGAGTTCTTAGGGTGAAGGTATGTCTGTTGAGTTGCCACTCGTGTGGGTCCAGAAGATTTCTGCTTAACTCGTCTGGCAGAGAGTTGAGAGAGCCTGGCAGGAATTGTGCTAACAGGTGTAGTTCCATGGTAGAGGCTGTGTGCTGAAGGATCATGGCCAGCCTGTATAGAGGGTAGGAGTGAGTCCCTCCCTGCTTGTTGATGCACCACATCACAGTGGTGCTGTCTGTTTTGATCAGGAGAGCCCCTGGAAAGAGAAGGGGCTTGAAAGCTACGAAGGCGTGCTGCACAGCCATCATCTCTTTTTGATTGATGTACAGAGGGGATTTGCTGTGGGCTCCATTGACCCTGTATGCACCTGCCATCCAGGTGTGCACCCCAAGCATAGCCTGATGTGTCTATGGTGAGGGTCTGGGTGGCGGGGGGCTAGGGAGAAAGGCATTCCCCTGTTGTGGGAGCATGCTGTTGCCCACCAAAGAAAATCTTTTTCCTGAGGCAAGGAATTATAGGTAGAAGAGTTTCCAGATCTTGAGAGTGTTGGCTCCAAAGGTTCTTTAGGTACCATTGAAGTTTCCTCATATGCAGTCTGGCATATGGAAAAAGTAGTATGCAAGATGCCATGAATCCCAGAGCTTGCACGATCTTCCTTGCAGTTAGCTGGAGCCTGGTGGCTAGTTGACAGAAGTAGGGGGTCAGGGAAATTTGTTTCTCTTTAGTAAGGTATGCCATCTGGGAAGTTGTGTCCAGACTTGCTCCCAGGAAGATTATCCTTTGGGTGGGCACCTGTTTGGATTTCTTTTCATTGATTATGTACCCTAGGGAGGTTAGTAGGGTCTTTACAAAGGCCAGGTGCTTGAACAGCTTCTACTGGCTGTCTGCCTGAATAAGGCAGTCGTCTAAGTATGGGTAAATCTGAATATTTCTTGATCTGCAAAAAGCAATGGCCGGAGCCAGACATTTTGTGAAAACTCCGGGAGCAGTAGATAAGCCAAAGGGAAGTGCAGAGAACTGAAAGTGTTGAGATCCTGCTCTGAAGTGGAGATATTTCTTGCATGATTCCCTGACAGGAATGTGGCGGTAGGCCTCTTTTAGGTCTAGGGTGGCTAGCCAAGCGTCCATGGAGAGCATGGGTAGCAGCTGTTGGAGGGTGAGTATTTTGAATTTTGAGATCACCAGGAAGGTGTTGAGAACAGATAGATCGAGGATGGGGCACCAGGTACCCTTTTTTCTGGGCACCGGAAAAAGTCAGGAGTAGAAACCTTGGCCTATCTCTTCTGCAGGAACGTGCTGTACTGCCCTCATAGAGAACAGGGAAAGGATTTTCTTTTGAGCCTCTGCCCACTGATTTGGTGGTAGATCTGGGAACCCTTTTGGGGTTGGAAGGATGTGGAAGGAAAATTTGTATCCCTGAGACACAATGTTCAGAACCCAGTGTTCCTTGGTAATGGTGGCCCAGGTGCTTCCTAGGGGTAAGTGAAGGTAGGCAGAAGGAGGGGTGGAGGAGATGAGTCATTGTGAGTTTTTACTATAAGGGGGTGGCTTACAACTCCCTGGTTTTGAAGTGGAGGTAGTCCACTGCTTAGATCTCTGCATTCCCTGGGGCTGCTGTCTGGGGGGGGGGGGGGGGTCTGCTTCCACGGGGCCTAGGCTGGGCCAGTTTACTGAGAGCAGGAAAGGACCAGTGTTTGGAGGGACAATGCCTGCTGAACCTAGCGGGCTGGACCTGCATAAAATCCTTAACTGTTCTCTTCTGCCTTAGTGCCAAATAAGTTATCTTTGTGCAAGGGGGCATCCAACAACTTAGATTTGACATGATCTGGCAGGGGCTGTTCCTTAAGCTATGCATGCCTTCTAATGACAGATCCAGTGAACAGCTGCCCTGAAAGAAGCTTCTAGGGCATCAAAACCACAGTGCAAGGTGTGTTTAGTTACTTGACTTGCAGAATGCATTAACTCTTGTAAATCTTTAGATTCTGCCCAATCAGGTAAAGAAGACATTTTTTGTTTAAGGAGTTCCAAGGTAAGTTGCTGAAATTTCAGCATATAGAACTGACAATTTAGTGCCCTGATAGCAAGAGTAGCTGAGGTGTACACTTTCCTACCCCATTAGTGCAAAGCTCGGGAATCCCTGTCTGACAGGGTGGGATTCTTAGTAGAGGTTGCTTTAATTCCTTATGACCCTTGAGAAATGACCTCAGGGTCAGGTGTAGAATTTTTAAAAAGATATTTGTGGGAGTCAGGGACTCTGTAGTATCTGTCTAGTTTTCTGGGAGCAGGAGGAAGGGCATCAGGAGTCAAGCTGGATTAGAGGAAAACTTCCTCCACAACATCCAGGACTGGGGGGATGGCCAAAGGTCTGTGTTGTGGAAGATCCAGGAATTCCCGGAGTCTTTTTTTAGGCTGAGGGTAGTCCTGACTCTCCTACTGGAAATGCTCCCTTAAGGTATGTAGGGTTTCCCCAAAGGAAAAATCCTCTGGGGGGAGAGGCTGAAGGAATGGAGTTCTCTGCATCAGAATCCTCATAAGTGGAGAGGGGTTGCAAGTCTTCATATTCAGATGCATCAGATTCATCTAACTCTTGTTCAGACAAAACTACAGGGGACAGATCTCTCTCTTCCTTTTGGAGGGAGTAGCTTGGCTTCCCTGATCAGCATGATAAGGTCTTCTGCCATTTTAAGCATTTGAGACTGAGGCAAGGTAGCAGGCGCTTGAGAGTGGGTTGTCAGTTTCTTGGGTGTAGTTCGTACTCTGGGCCTAAGAAACTCGGTAGTTTTAGAAAGAATGGTAGTCGTGAAAGAAGACATAGGTTTGTGTCGAGATTCGGTAATGTGAAGGACTTCCTCGGAAGCCAGTGCCTGCTCAGTGGCTCTGGACCCATCCAAGGTTGAGACGACTAAACGATCCTTAGTTGAAGAAAAGTTCTGCGGCATACCGGACTCCGAAAGGGTCTCGGTAGCGGCCTGTGAATCAACAAAAGCAGGCATCAGGAGCTAAGAAAGCACCTCACTGAGGACTGGAGAACTGATGACTAGCTTAACGAAAGCATCTTCAGTAGGTTTGGACCTGTGCGGTCTGTCTCTGTCTTTATCTTTACGTTTTTTCAGAAGATCTGCTGTTGGATGGCTTACCAAAGCCATATCGGAATTTGAGGACTGTAAGCAAAAATATCTGGCTACAATAAGGGCCCAACAATGGATAATTCTGGAGTTGAACAAAAAAACACAGAAGTGACAATGAAGGACGTCATGGTCTGGGCCTAAACAAGTGACGCAGTAAGAGTGGAAGTCTGTGTGGTATTTGTTTTCCACAGGTGAGACAATTATTAACTTTTTCTGACATTGGTTAGTGTAAGAAAAAAGGATCCCCAACGGGGTACTTAGCTTTAGAAGACTTCAATTTCAGTTCCGTAGACGAAACTCAGGTAGCGGCCGACCGGCACTCATGCAAACTGATTCTGCTTCGGGCTCCACGGCAAGAAAGACTGATGTAATGGCATCAGCTGCCTTACTTTATACTACTAACGACAGTCCTCAAACAACAGCAACTGACGCAGAAATACTAAGTCTCTGGTATTCAGGCCGGCCGAGGGCTACCCTGGCAGGGATAACCCAAATGTGATGACTGCAACAGTGAAACACAAAGAACATCAGCTATAAACTTTTTGTCAGTTTCAGTCATTCCCTTTTGCAATATTACCAGCTTACCATTTTTTTTAATGTAGCACAGGCAATTAATTCTTCAAGGTGAAACACTGAAATGTGAAGTTGTTTGCCAGTAGCAACCTCTTCATTAGTTACAGATCTCTTCAATGTGGAATTATTTGGATGACTTTTACTTCTGCAGAGATTGTGCTTATTAAATGATACTGGTGGACTGTAATGACAGAAGTTTGTGTGGCCTTTTATGGTTAAAATGTTCTGAAATGGACAGTCTTGTCATTATTGGGTCATACATTTTGTTTCATTGCTTACTGGAAAAATGTTTAAAACTACAAATTTAAAACACACTAGCAAGTGGTGCTTGCTGTATTTTACAAAGAATATAATTTATACAATCTGGAAGGTGAGTCAAAGAGCACATTCATGTATGCATGGCCCTAAAAACGTGTGCAAGGAGGTTATGATTTGAAAACAGCCCAAAGGTAAACTTAATTCACCACTGGCCATAAGCATTTTATTTGAATATGGACTTTAATGCCATTTCAATAAATGTGAGTTTCAATGGCAGAGAAGTTTACTGCTCATGCTAAGTCTATTTTCATTCTGAGACAATATTGTTTGTTTAGCAAATGGCTATCAGTGTTTGTGCTATTTTATTTCAATATCTGTAATCACTGTAGAAATAAATAAGGAAAAGAGTAAGCTCACTGATAGGTTTGAACACTGTTTATGGCACCTGGGGAGAAAGAGACAAGTAATGGAACACTGGAATGGCTGGGAATGTGGCTGCTGTGGGTGGCTGGGGTAGCGGCTACTGCAGGAGGGGCTACTTTAGGGGGGAGGCAGTCTTTTACCCTGCCTACGGCCCCATCTGACCATGATCCGGCTCCAAGTCACAGAGGGAAAAAAAGTGCAATAAATAATGTTGTATTAGAGCAAGAAAGAATGAAAGAAAACAGTTTGTGTTTGTTTAACATTCCTGTGGGAGACTAATGCTTCAACCACCTTACAGAAATGTAATTTCATAACACCACACAACATCTTACTACTTAGAAGTCCACATAAAATTTCTGCTCGTTAAATAAACTGATAAAAATCCAGACCCTGCCAGTTTTCTCTGACCATCAACATTCATCTCATGTCTGATATGCTGCTGACCAAAGTTCAGTTATCAAGTCCGCTCAAGGGGACTAACAAGGGCTCTTGTAAATTCTCCTAGTGAGGCTGGGAGCAGTTTTTTCCTCAATGGCTAACAAGTTCTAGTGGAGCTTAGCAACTCTATCCCTGGCAGACAAATGCAAGGAATGCCAGCAGACAGTACACCTGTGGAAGGAGACAAATGAACTGCACCAATGGTATTTTGAAGCACTGAGTGAGGGAAAAGGGTGAAGGGCAGCCACAAGGAAAAAAGCTACCCTATTTTCAAGATGGGGTCATATCAAGATTAGAAAAACTAAAATTATAACCACTCTAATGATGCAAGTGCATTCTTTAAAAGATACAAACTTGCATGGCTAGTACTGTAGGGCGACTTTTAATTAGTACAGATTAAAATGAATACAATTTTCTACCTGATTTTACTAACACAGGTACCATTTTTTTGTTTATATTGCATATAGTTTATTTATTGTTACATGCAACAGTTCTGAATTTTATGAGTTTTGGAAAATTAGTTTGCTATTCTGTATTGTTGTTCATAACAGAAAGTTAAATAAAATGTTAAGGAAATATTTTACGTATTCTCCTTTTCATGTATGTGCCCTGTGATAAAAAAGGGACCAAAGTAGTCAAGGAGGTTAAGGATCTCATTGAAAAGCATAAAATTATTCTAATGTCCCTTCTGAATGGAAGATAAGCTGGACTCTGTCAATGCCTATTCTGTACATAGGAAAGTATCAAATCTACAACCCCCTATCAATTGCATCAAATCTACAATCCCTTACTGACTAATATCCTGCTATCAGACAAATCTGATTAACTCTGACTACCTTCGATCTACAGTAAACCCCAGTTCTCCAAACATGCACACATACAAGCCACTCAAAGGCTAACAGCATTTTAATACTTTTTAGTTGCATAAAGGAACAAGAAACAGAACAAGTAAACAAGTTTTATGCCAGTAATATACACTCTGGTATACAGGAGTCTCAAAAATGCAACTAATTTAACATTAAAATATGCTATCATTTACCAGGTTTCAAACATTCTTCTGAGCAAAAGCCCTTTCAGTGCTTGGGGGTGGGGTGCAGCATGTGTGGGCAATGGAACTTAAAAGAAGACAACAGAAAATCACAAATACAATATTTTCTTGCCTGTTCAATGAAATGAATGAATGAATGTGCTTTTCTGTTTTAATGAACAACTACTTAATGTTTCCTGGCTAAACTACAACATACATTAATGATACAACTAATGCCATCATTAAATTGGAATGGCTGCCACAAAAGAGATGCTGTAACAGGAAGTTCATTCTACTGCCCACATCATATGTAATCACTGAACTCTTCAGTGTAGCAGTGCTCAAACAAATGAGAAACAAAGCTCTGCTTTTCCACTCTGTGCTTCAAGGGCTTTCAACTCCAGTGCAAGCCGCTGACCTTAACAGTGTATTCAGATTTAATGCTCCAGTCAAGTCACATGATCAAATGGTTTTCATACATCAATGGCTCACACCTGTTAGCCTATAATTATGTATACTGCCTTGTGCAAGTCAATGAAATGTGTTTATTTTTCTTCTTCCAGCCTAAGACACTTTTATAAAACAGGGTAAAAGTAATATAGCAATAACCCACGCCTGGGTGTGGGTAATGCTGGATTTACCCACGGTTGGCGTGGTTTGGTCCCGAGGGCGAAGCCCGAGGGACCAAACAAAGACAACTGTGGGTAAATCCAGCATTACCCACACCCAGAAGTGGGTTATTGCTATTATACTATGGTGTTAGTTTGTTTTGTATTATCTTTGTATTGTTGTTATTTAGGTTTTTGTTTGCTTTTCTTTGTATTCTTCCACTTTTTGTGAGATAAAATAGTCCACACTTTCAGTTTGTGTTTATTGTTTATTTCTGTTTTAATTTAAATACATGTTATTTTTTAATTTTTCAGGAAATGTTAGGAAATAATTATATTAGTAGTTATTTTTTTTTTATTATTTTCTATCTATGGTGTCTCTTGTTTGGGTGGTTTTTCCTGTCTGAGTTTGTAGTGTTTCTGTTTAACAGGGATCGCGCAGGTTTTTGAAGGGATGTAATCAATAGGGCTAGGTGGTGCTTGGTATAATATAGTTTAAGCAGTGTAGAACTTTATAACGTGTAGTTATGTTTTAGTACTTATAGGTATGTTAGAAATTTGGTGTAGTTCTAATTTGTATTAATATTTTTAAAATATGTAGTTTTACTAATTGGTCACTAGATGGTGGTGTTGTATGCGCTTTTAGAAGGTGTATGCTGATATGGAAGTTAGGTATGGTGTGTGTTTTTGACTTTGCGAGGGATGTGTGCTGTGTTTACTTTTAGTGTGTACATTTTTGGAGTTGTTTGTGTATAGCTATTGTAGGGAATATAGCTGAGTGAATGGTTTTATCATAATGCTTGCTTTTATTGTATTATAAGTGGTGGTTATGTAGTGTGTGGTGTATTTGCGATTGCATGACATTTTATTTTATTAGTATTCGAGGTGAGGGACTGAGGACTGTAATAAGGGAATTGGTTAGTTTTGTGTGATTAGGTGTAATTGTTAGGTGTTTTTGGTGTTACATTTGGTTATGTTTATTTGCTGTCACCGCAGCATGATATTTTCGCGACCGGACTTCTTCCGTTATTTGTTGTACGATTTACTATGTGCACGCTGGTTGGATTAGCCAATCAGCGTGCACGTTTATCGGCTTTTGTGAACATCGCATGGTATAATGACTAATAACATAGTTTGGATTTCCTGAAGCCCATTACACTGAAAAAGGGTTAACACATCTCTAGGATGTGACAAATTGGAATAGATTTTACTAAGTAAAGGGGTACAGCAACTGAACCACTCTACAGGGATGCCCCAATGCCACCTTGGCCTTTAAATGTAAAACTTATTTTCCTGACTTTTGGCAAAAAAGCACTTTTACTGCAATACCTATCAGTGAACAATTCCATAATAATCCTGCGCAACACAAGATTAAGTGTAAGAATTTTACATTCAGAAACCTGTAAGTGATTCAAAGTAATCAAAATCCTTGGTCCGGACCAATGGAGACACCAAAGACTATCAACAAACAGTCAAACTATGTATGCCCTATGCCCTCTGGTTTCCCATAGAGCTGTTTAAAATGCTTTAAACCAAAATGCAAGAGATACAGTTTATAGAAACTGTCACCATCACATATAAACAGTGCCTACATGCAAAGGTAAAGCACACATTTTAGCTTTCTGAATACTCTCTGTACCACAGTCATGTGGGTGACTAGATTCCCACAGCTTTTTTTCCCTTCTTTATTCTATTTGTTACTTGTTAAGCCTTATACACACACTGCTTCATCTTATCTTGCATTCACCATTACATTTACAGATCAACTGAGAAGCCTTAATGTTCATAGGTTCATGGGTTCATAGTGGCCCTAGAGCCCTTACAGGCCTATCCATGTTAATTCTGATTTGCCTCAATTGTCCTCGGTTAGATGGATGTAACTCAGAGAGACAGTCTATGATAAACACCGACTATCCCTGTCCACAAGGGACATGAGTGTCACCCCGGGGTGAATTTGCAGTCTCCCCTCCACTTGTCCAGGTTGCATTTGAATAGGGTCAGTGAGGAGCTCTGCTTCATATGAATTGGAAGTTTATTCCAGAGTAGCAGCATTATCTGGAAGATGTATCTGTCTCTCCAGCATGTTCTGTTAATGTCACAGGCTAGATTAAGATCCCTAGAGTGAGCGACTCTTGTGCCTTTTGACTTGCAGATGTGCAGCATATCCATCACGACAGGTTCAGAGACTGTCCTGTAGGCCAGGCACAAGTCGTCTCTCAGCAGCCTATATGATACAGAGCACAGTGACAGGGCTTTCAGTTTATATACGCAAGTCAGGGTTTGGAGGCCCTGTATTTTCTTGGTGAGAAACCTAGTTGCTGCAGGTGTCTGGTGAGGTACATGCAAAAGGGAGCATTGTACTTTATTAAAGGTCTGATTGGGGTCGAATACAGTGGAGTTAAAAAATCCTTAGATCTGGATGCAATGCCCTTACTTATGAGATGCGCAATGTAGAACGCTTTCCTTTCCTTTCCACTTTGGAAATTTGGTGGTTGAAGTTCAGAATGCTATCTACCGGTGTTCCCAGACCTCACACCACTGGCTTTGAACTTAGGGGTGCTGTCAATATTGTAATTAGCAGGGAATTCCACTATGCCAAAGGGGATAACAATGCACTTTTTTGCGTTCAATTTTAGACCGTGGCTTTGGCACCAGCCATTTGTTTGTGTTAGCCTCTCTTGTAATATGTTAACATCATTGGGGGACTCCATGATTGCACCCAATTTGCAATCAAAAGTGAACTTGGTAAGCCAAAGGTGGTCTACTTTAGCCTGGACTTCCGATAAATGGATTCCAAACACTAAAGGCCCCAGCACAGATCCTTGTGGTACACCAGTGGTGACGGGTCTACTGATAGAGGTGGAGTCGCCAAATTTGAATGTGTGTGTTCTGTCTGTGAGCCAACCAGTTACACATCTAGTGATGTAATTTTAATACTCAAGGGTGACCACAATAATAAATCTCTGCAGTATAAGCTTTTTGCAAATGCCTGTTGTTGGACAGGGAAAGTAACTGACAAGTATGTAATCTAGCCTCACCTAAGGCTTTTGTCCCTACTGAATAGCGCACTGCTACAGTCATCCCTCTCCAAAAAGGGGGAGTGACTACAGACCCTGGGAATTATCGCCCCATTAGCCTGACTAGTCTGATATGTAAAACTATGGAGCCCATCATCACGGACCTGATTAACAAAGACATAGGAAATCTCCACCCTCTAGACCCCACACAATTTAGCTTTGTGAAAGGGAGATCATGCCTGCTCAACCCGGTTGACTTCTTTGAGTCAGTCACCAGGGCTGTGGATGAAGGTAAGGTGGTTCATACAGCCTACCTTGATCTTGCCAAGGCCTTTAATACCATTCCCCACTCAGAAATCATAGAAAACCTCACTAAGCTAGGCATCAACCCCTATATCACTAGGTGGGTTGCAAACTGGCTCACAGATAGAACCCACAGTGAGAAAGTAGCCGACTTCAAGCCAGACTGATGACCAGTCACGAGTTGAGTCCCACAGGGTTTGGTCCTGGGTCCTGTCCTGTTTGGTATCTAAGTCTCTGAAGTCCAAGCCAACACGGAGGGACTCTGGCTGACAAAGTTCGCAGATGATTGCAAGTTGGGAGCTTTTACTGACTCCCCAAGTCATGTTGACATCTCACAGAAAGGCCTCACTTAGACCAACAAATGGTGCCAGAACCATGGCCTTACACTTAATGCCAAAAAATGTGTCATCATCCCGTTTAGTACAACTCAGTTCCCACTAATTACCACATTGATGGGAGCCCACTGATCACTGAAGGCGTTATAACAGATCTGGGGATGCAGGTTGACAGCAACCTCTCCTTCGACTACCACATTGCCACTGTGGTCAGAAAGTCCTTCTATGTGGCACATCTCATTACCAAGGGTTTTGCATCCAGGAAGAAAGAGGTCATCATCTCTCTCTCTCTCTCTCTCTCTCTCTATTCTTTCCTCATTAGACCAATCATTGAGTATAATGCCCCACTTGACACGTACCTCTCTAGACACCTGCAACAGCTGGAGAGGCCACAGAAGTACCTCACGAAGAGGATCCTAGGCATTAAATACATGTCCTACACGGACAGACTCAAAAGACTCCAGCTATTCTCTGTCTCATATTGCCTACTTAGAGGCAATCTCTGCTTGACTTATAAAGCCATGTCTGACCCAGCTCTGTTAGAAATGCTACATCTAAAGAAATTCCAATCCCTCCACACCACATGCTCCAGAGACCTCAACCTCATTACCACAATCAACAGAACATGCTGGAGGAACAGGTTCCTCATCCAGGGACTGCCCATGCTCTGCAACAGACTTCTCATACATGTCAAGCAGAGCACCTCGCTGTCCCTCTTCAAGAGAAATCTTGATGAGTGGATGGCTAATAGAAAGTTCACCCCCGGGATCACTCTACTGGCTCTACTTGATAGAGGCACTGGGAACTAACGTCGGGTGGCACAATGCCAGGGCACTTCTATAGGCGAGGCTTGTAAAGGTTCCAGGGCCCTTAGACTAGTACACACCTATGAACCTAAAAGTGGAGAAAATGCAGCTTTAATGAGGAACTCATCCAAGGAAAATACATATAACATTATTTCAGCAGTACACTAATCAGCCTTAGCACCTTACAATCAGCTTTAAAAGTGTTCCCAGGTGTACTTTGACTGAATTCAGCCCATTTCATATTAGATGAACATTCCTACTTCTTGCTACTTACTAGTGATATCATAAGTAATAAACTCTTAATTGCAGGAACTGTGAATTTCCATATCCATATTGCTGTATTACTGTTGTGGATACACAATACTCTCAATTGTAACAATTTTTTTTTAAATTTTGAAGTAAATCACTATATACCTGATTTTAGGACACCCATAGGATAATTATCTGGGTAGTACAATAATTGTACTGCCCCCCCAAAAAAATAAAATTAACCATCAACTCCCTATTAAAATGAATGACACCCAGAAGTGAGAGATCCTGCTGTTCAGTAGTGTGACTTCTAATCTTCACTCCCCCCAACAAAAACAAAAACAACATAATAGCCAATCTACAGTATGTCATGTTAGTATGAGAGCTAAGCAATACTACTTAGATAGTAGTCTCTAGTCATCCTACTAGAGAACGGAAGTGGAGCAGAAATTCCACCTCTGAAGGAGTTTTTTTTTTTTTTTTGCAGGTATATTCGTTGATTAAAATACAGCCAGGAAACCAGATATTTCTGGGGGCAGTTATGTCAGTACATACCGACTACAAGATGATCCACTCATGTTGCTTCCTTTTTTATTATTTTATTTATTATGATGATCATGTGGAAAAGGCTGTAGAAGCAACCTGAAAAATATGACTGTCTGTAATCTCTTCACCATTTAGAAATTGCACTTGAGATGTGACAGCCAGAAGCAGCTGTCAATTTGTGGGCAATCTGTGGATGAAAGCAAAGGGTAGCTATGCGACCACACTGAAGTAATCAATACCACAGCTTAGAGGTGGGGCAATATATACTGTTTAAGGCAGACAGGCCAAAATACATTACTGTGGACATTTGTTCTTTCACTTTCATTGCAATCTAAATTACATGGGCTGCAAAGAAGGTGTTCATCTTTTAGAAGATAGGACAGCAGGCTGTGAGTATCGTATGTATTGTGTATTTTAGTGTGGAGCTATTCTCCCTGGGCCTCCACTGAAAATGGGCTCACTACTGCCCAGTGAACCATCCCGAAAAACAAATGCAAATAAATAAATAAAATAATGGGACAGTTATATGATCACTATTGAATAGTGATCTGGTGAGTGATACTACTTGTCCAAGAGTAATGTGTATCTTTAAGCAACAAGCAGTAATACATTACCAAGTCACTCGTGTTTTACTTTTCGCGATCATATATCCGAAATATGCACAGAAGCTGGATATCATTCTTGGGAAGTAGGTTATGTGCGAAGCCAGAGGACATTTACATGCTCACTGAGAAATGATGACTAATATGGCTTGTTGAGGAGGCAATGTATGTGTTCAACAGCAATAAGTTGAAATACATTACTGTGGTCACTACTGCTTTAACGTTTTCACTATTAAATATCAGAGGCAAACACAGAAGGTGAAGACCTTTTACACTTAGAGGTGAGGAGGTATTCTGTGTCCAAAATCAGAGGGAAGTTGCATGGTCACTGATGAATGGTCATCACTGTGGTCTGCCTGGGAGGCAGTGTATGTGCCTTACAAGCTTAAATGCAATACTGTGGCTATTATGTCTTCACAATGAGACATTAGATGTACTCAGGCTATTGCTGTTTTTTTTGGGGGGGGTTCAGGGGATGTATAAAAGGGCAGTTACATAATCAATGATACAACTTGTTGGCCAGTGCATGCCTACAAGAGCAACAAGCAGAAATATATTACCATGGCCATTACATACATGTGACTTCTTCATGTTAGATGTGGAGCACCCTTCTTGGAATGGGAACATTCCACTAGGTGAGTATGTGTACAGAAGCAAGTGATTCTTTTATTATTAGAAACACAGTGGAGACACAAATCTATGCTTTGGCTTTCAAGCTGTTACAGGTATGTCAAAGTCAGAGGGACTAGTGATGGTCTAGATGTGGCAAATGTTAGCATCAGTGATTTCAAAGTCTGTGCAATTGATGCCAATGAAAACGCAGAAAATACTGGCGAGTGTGTGTGTTGTTTTTCACCACCACAAGCATGTTCTGTCTCAATAGTTCTCTTTCTCCAGTCAGTTCTCAAGCAGTGTGGTTGCTAACTGAACTCAGGTAGTCCAGGTCATAACTCAGGGCTTCATCGCTTTGTCTCAGAGTTGGCAAAAAAGCAATAAAATCCAATACAGATCCCTGGAGTCCTAAACAGGTGGGGACAAAAGTCTGGGTCCACGATTAAGACACCTCCTCCAATGTTTTTTTTTTTTTTTTAACAGCTGCAATCTTATCACGGTTCAGTTGCTGAATAAAGAATGACCTCCTCAATGACAGGAGGGGAGGGAAAGACTGCTTGAACTTCAACAGCCACAGGTTTTCTAGAAATTAAGTCTACAGTTATCAATACATGAAGTCTAACTAAAGTTTGCCCTTTTTTCCAAAGTCCTTGGTGGTCACTTTTGTTTTGTAAACTGGGGGATATCTATCTAAGTCCATGCAACATAAAAAAATTAGAAAATGCCATTTTTTTCAGCTTACTGAAATTTATACAAATGAAGCAAGGGTAAATATGTGGATGCCATAAATAATGGAAACAACCTGTATTCCTGACAGTAGATATAATTTGCCTGCCACAGGCAGACTTTGTAGGCGAAGAAGTCACAAATGGAAGAAAACTGCCCTAGATCAAGAGGGGAAAGAAGAAAAACTGAAATGTTAAACAACTAATAAAAATAATTCACCACACTCAGAGAGAAGTAGATAATAGAACAAGCAGACCAATAATCACTGCGACTCTGCACAGAAAGTAACCGAAAAGTTTCTGTTTACTAATTGTAAAAAGCAGCTTGCAGTATTTTCTTCTTGTTTATGAACTTTCAACATTGAACAGAATGGGAGTTTCATGCGGAGCAGTGCATTTTGGGATGGGACAGGATCCAATACCTTGGGAAAACTTTACCTACTAAACAAAATGATAATGGGGAAAGTACAGTTGTATACACTTACCATAAATATAGATGTTCAAGTGTATTCACTGTTGCAGTCATCACATTTGGGTTATCCTGCCAAGGGTAGCCCTCAGTCGGCCCGAACACCAGAGGCTTAGTATTTCTGCATCGGTTGCTGTCGCTCCAGGACTGACATCAGGTAGTCAGTGGTATAAAATCAGGCAGCCAACGCCATTACATCAGTTTTTCTTGCCCTGTCAGGAGCCCCCAAACAGGGAGCTAGGTTATGGTGGAAGAACACCACCAGCTGAAAGTAAATACCAAAAATTCCCTGTAAGGAGAGAGGATCAGAGAGAGAGAAAAAGGGGTTGGAGGGAGGGAAACCAGGACTGCAACAGTGAATATGCTCGAACATCTACATTTATGGTAAGTGTACACAACTGTACTATGTTCTTCGTGTTTCACTGTTGCAGTCATCACATTTGGGTTGAGTCCCAAAGCTTAAGAAAAGGATGGAGGCAGTCAAGAAGACTGGGGGCTGGCTAGGATGCCCTGCAAGACTGCGGTGGTAAAGCCTACCCTGGATTTGGAGAAGATAGGCAGGTGGTAATGCTTGGTGAAGGTATGAACAGGTGTCCATGTTGCAGCCTCCAGGATGTCCCTGGTGGGGACCCCTCTGAGAAAAGCTGCAGAAGTTGAGGTTGCCCTGGTGGAATGTGTCCTGAACCCCTTTGGGGGTGGTTTTCCGTGCTGTTTGTAGCAGAAATGGATGCAGTGTGCTATCCATTTGGAAATTGTTTGTTTGGATATGGCCTTGCCCTCTTGTCCCTGCTGTGAAGCTGTCTAGCAACTGATCATTTTTTTCTAAAAGATTTAGTCCTGTCCAGATAGAATCTGAGCTGTCTGTGCACATCTAGAGAGTGCAGAATCCTTTCCCCCTCATTTTGTGGGTTAGGGAAAAAGGTGGGTAAATGAATGGATTGGTTGAGAGCCACAATGGACACCACTTTAGGCATGAAGGATGGGTTAGTCCTGAGGGAGACCCTGTCAGCATGGAAAATGATGAAGGGCTCTACAGCCATGAGAGCTTGTAGCTCTGATACTCTTCTAGCTGAAGTGATGACCAGAAGCAAGGATGTCTTCCAAGAGAGAAATGTTAACTATGCTGAAGCTGCAGGTTCAAAGGTGGGGTATGTTGAGCTTTTCCAACACAAAGTTAAGGTCCCAAGCTGGGGTAGGAGCTCTTCTGGGTGGCCTTAAGTTGTTAGCCCCTCTTAGGAATTGTTTGATGAGAGGGTGTGAGAAGAGAGGTTGCTCTGTGCTGTAATGAGCAGAGATGGCAGAGGCATGAATTTTAATAGAAGAGGAGGATAGACCCCTGGGTAGTAGGTCTGCCAGGTAATCCAGGATGAGAGGTAGGGAGGTCTGTGCCATTCCGGCTCTCTTAGCCTGGATCCAGCTGCAAAACCTTTTCCACTTGTCAGCATAGGATTTTCTAGTGCTGGGGTGTCTGGCCTCACGTATAACATCTAGGACTTGTTTGCTTAGGCTGGCAGCTTGAGGAGAGGTCAGGGAATAAGCCAGGCTGCCAGCTTGAGGGTTTGCAATTGGGGATGCATGAATTCTCCATTCCTCTGGGACAGGAGTGTTGGGATCTGAGGTAGGTACCATGGTGGCAGGGGTGACAGGCTGCGCAGCAGTGGGTACCAGTGCTGGCATGGCCAGTCTGGGGCAATCAGGATTGCTCTCGGTTTTTCCTCCCTTATTTTGAGCAGTACCCTTGAAATGAGTGGTAGAGGGGGAAATGCATAGACCGAGAGGTTAACCCACTGGAAGGATAGAGCATCCACTTTCCAGGCCTTGCTGTGCAGTTCCCTGGTGCAGAATTTGCTGAGCTGATGATTGGAGTGGGAGACAAAGTGGTTGACCTTCGGGGTGCCCAATGTCTGGGTTACAAGGGTGAAGGTTCTGTGGTCTAGCTGCCACTCATGTGGGTCTAGCAGGTTTCTGCTTAAGTTGTCTGCCGGAGAGTTTAGAGAGCCTATCAGGAATTGTGCTAGCAGGTGTAGTTGCATGGCTGAGGCCATGTGCCAAAGGGCCATGGCGAGCCTGCAGAGAGGATAAGAGTGAGTCCCTCCCTGACTGTTGACATACCACAACACTGTGGTGTTGTCTGTCTTGATCAGTAGAGGCCCCGGGGAGAGCAGGGGTCTGAAAGCTGTCAAGGCAGCTGTCAAGGCAGCAGCTATAATC
Source organism: Protopterus annectens (assembly GCF_019279795.1). NCBI lineage: Eukaryota > Metazoa > Chordata > Ceratodontiformes > Protopteridae > Protopterus > Protopterus annectens. Next base: position 993,862,699 of record NC_056735.1, on the reverse strand, counting down.
TCTTTTTGGTTGATGTGCAGATGTATTTGATTTTGGCTCCAATGTCAGGCCCTGAATGCACCTGCTGTCCAGGTGTGCACCCCAGGCATAGTCTGATGCATCTGTGGTGAGGGTCTGGGTGGTGTGGGGTTGTGAGAAGGGAAGTCCCTTGTTGTGGTTGCAGGCTGCTGCCCACCAAAGAAAATCTTTCCTTACATAAGGTATCATTGGTATGAGAGTTTCCAGGTCTTGAGAGTGTTGACACCAAAGGCTTTTTAGGTACCATTGTAGTTTCCTCATATGCAGTCTGGCATATGGAATGAGTAAGATGCAGGAGGCCATGAACCCTAGAGCTTGCAGGATTTTCCTTGCGGATAACTGGGTCCTGGTGGTAAGTTGAGAGAAGTAGCCTGTCAGGTAGGCTTGTTTATCTGGAGTAAGGAATGCCATCTGGGATGCTGTGTCCAGGCTTGCTCCCAGGAATACATTTTTTTGTGTGGGGACTAGTTTTGATTTCTTTTCATTGATAGTATACCCAGGGAAGACAGTAGGTCCTTTACAAAAGTCAGCTGCTGTAGCAGCTTTTCCTGACTGTCTGCCTGAATCAGGCAGTCGTCTAAGTATGGGTAAATTTGAATATTTCTTTGTCTGCAAAAAGCAATGGCAGGAGTAAAACATTATGTGAAAACTCTGGGAGCAGTGGATAAGCCAAAGGAAAATGCAGAAAACTGAAAATGCATAGATCCTGTCCAGAAACGTAGGTATTTCCTGCATGATTCCCTGGTTGGGAAGTGTAGGTAGGCCTCTTTTAGGTCTAGGGTGGCTAATCAAGCATCCTTGGAAAGCATTGGTAGAAGCTGCTGGAGGGTGAGCATTTTGAATTTTGGTATCACCAGAAAGGTGTTTAGAATGGATAGATCGAGGAAGCGGACCCATGTGGCCTCTTTTCTGGGTACCAGGAAGAGTCTAAGTACAGACATTGTTGGCCTATCTGTTTTGCAGGAACAGGCTGTATTGCCCTCATGGAGAGCAGGGAAAGGACTTGCTTTTTGGCCTCTGCCCACTGGTTTGGAGGAAGATTTGGGAACCCTTTTGGGGTTGGCGGAGTGTAGAAATAAAATTTGTAGCCCTGTGACACTATGTTGAGGACCCATTGGTTGTTGGTAATGGTGGCCCAGTTGCTTGCGTGGAAGGAGAGTTTTCCTCCTAGGAGCAAAAGCAGGTAGGCAGAGGTAAGGGGTGGAAGTGTAAAGTCATTGTGAGTTCTTACCATAAGGGGGTGGCTTTGCACTCCCCGTTTTTGAGGGGGAGGAACTCCATTGCTTAGATCTCTGCATTCCCTGGGGCTGTTTTCTGGGGGGCGGGGTCTGCTTCCACTGGGTCTGGGCAGAGCTGGCCTAGAGGGGGCAGGAAAGGACCAGTGCTTGGAGGGGCAATGCCTACTGAACCTCGGTGGCTGGTCCTGTAAGAAGTCTTTAACTGTCTGCATAGATTTAGTTTTTCTTCCATCTTTTTTTAAGACCTCTTCTGCCTTGGTGCCAAATAAGTTGTCTTTGTTCAATGGTGCATCCAATAATTTGGATTTGACATGGTCTGGCAAAGTCTGTTCCTTAAGCAAAGCATGCCTTCTAAGGACAGAACCAGTGACTGCTGCCCTGCAAGATGCTTCTAGGGCATCAAAATCACATTGTAAGGTGTGTTTAGTAACTTGACTTGCAGAATCCATTAACTCTTGTAATTCTTTATTTTCTGCACAAGCAGGAAAAGAAGATATTTTTTGTTTGAGGAGTTCCATGGTATGTTGCTGATATTTCATCATGTGGAACTGATAATTTAATGCTCTAATAGCAAGAGTAGCAGAGTGGTATACTTTTTTTACCCTATCTGTCTAACGCTCAGGAATCCCTATCTGAGATGGTGGGATTCTTAGCTGAAGTTGCTTTGATTCCTTTAGGTCCTTGAAAAATGACCTTGGGGTCAGCAGTAGGATTTTTGAAAAGAAATTAGTGAGAGTCAGGGACTTTGTAATACCTATCAGGTTTCCTGGGAGCAGGAAGAAGGGTGTCAGGAGTCAGACTGGATTCCATAAAGACATCATCTACAACGCCCAGGACAGGAGGAATGGCCAAAGGTCTGTGCTGTGGTAGATCTAAGAATTCCCAGAGTCCCTTTTTTGACTGAGAATAGTCCTGACATTCCCATCTCTTAAAGTATATAGGGTTTTCCCAAATGAAAAATCCTAGGGTGGAGAGGCAGAAGGAAAGGATTCTTCTGCATCAGAATCCTCATTACCGGAGAGGGGTTGCATATCTTTATATTCAGATGCATCAGAGTCATCGGACTCCTGTTCAGATAAAACTACTGTGGACAAGTCTCTTTTTCTTTTGGAAGGGGTAGCCTGGCTTCTCCTAATAAGCATAATAAGGTCTTCCACCATTTTAAGCATTTGAGATTGAGGCAAGGAAGCAGGTGCCTGAGCGTGGATCGTCGTTTTTTGGGTGCGGTTCGTACCCTTGGCCTTAGAAACTCTGTAGTTTTCAAAAGAACTGAAGACGCAAAAGAAGTCGTCGGTCTGTGTCGAGTATTGGTAGTGCGAAGTACGTCCTTGGAAGCTGGTGCCTGCCCAGCGGCACTGAACCCATCCAAGGTAGAGACACCCACAGGATCCTTAGTCGAAGAAGAGTCTCGCAGCGTACCGGACTCCGAAAGGGTCTCGGTATAGGCCTGTGAATCGACAGAAGCAGGCATCAGGGGCTGCGAAAGTGCCTCACTGAGGACCAGAGAACTGACGACTAGCTTAATGGAAGCGGCATCGGCAGTTTTGGACCTGTGTGGTCTGTTTCTGCCTTTATCTTTACGTTTTATGGAAGATCGGTAGTCAGATGGCTTACCGAAGCCATATCGGAATTCGAGGACTGAGAGTGAAAATATCTAGCTACAATAAGGGCCCGATGACGTATAGTTCTGGCATTGAACAAAGCACAAAAGCGACAACGGGGAACATTGTGGCCTGGGCCTAAAAAGGTGACGCAGTAAGAATCTAAGTCTCGGTGTGGTATTTGCTTTCCACAGGCGAGACAATTGTTAACTTTTTCTGGCATCAGTTAGAGCAAGATAAAAGCATCCCCAACGGGGTACTTAGCTTTAGAAGACTTCAACTTCAATTCGGAAACGAAAACTCATGTAGCAGCCAACTGGCACTTGTGCGAACTACTTCTGTTTCGGGCTCTTCGGCAATAAAGACTGACATAATGGTGCTGGCTGCCTCATTTTGTACCACTGACTACCTGACATCAGTCCTGGAGTGACAGCAACCAATGCAGAAATACTAATTGAGTGCGACCCCTGGCAGGATAACCCAACTGTGATGACTGCAGCAGTGAAACATGAAGAACATCATCAGTCTTGCATGTACTACAGTAGACGAACCTCGCTTTTATCAGACTATGTCTTGTTTTTCTTTGTATGATTCTCCTGCTAAGGAGACAAGCTGAACTTGCATTATGAGTACGTAACGCTGAACCTAGGTCATCTTCATCTATCCAGTGCTTATAATGCGCAAAGTCAGAATACTGTAGCTCCAATATCATCTACATTAACAGTCTTTGGTGTAAACTGCTGGATGAAGAGATGAACACCCTATGACCCAAATACCACTGAATCCTTATGGCTGAGGCTGAGACCTTAGAACATTTCCTGGTCTAATCTTTGAGAAAACAAATCATTTTATTTAAAAGAACCAAACTTATTCTAAGAACCATGGGGGAAGATACCTGCTTAAAGTCAAACATTTGCTCCCTCAAAGGATGATAACATGTATCAATCTCAACAGCTCAAAATGAACGACAAGGGGGACTAACTTTAGACAAACAATAAAGCTACTTACTTATCATAGGAGGTTACTAGGTTATTGACTCGAAGGTCATTTCAAACCTAACCATTTCATCTCAATATAATACCAGAAGCACTCTAGTCAATACCAGGATTGTGTTTAGTAATGGCTGCCCATGTACTGGAGGGTTGTGGCAGCTATCCCTGGTAAGAATTTACAATGCCCCATCCACTTGTCCAGGTTCCTTTTGAACAGTGTCATAGAGGTGCTCTACTACACATGAATTGGCATCAGAGATTGCTCTGTAAGCTAGGCATAAGTCTCTCCTAAGAAGTCTATACAATGCAGACTATAGTGACAGGGACTTTAATCAGTCTGTATAAGGCAGGTGCTGGAGTTCCTTGAATTTCTTTATTAGAAACCTCTGTGGTCGCTCCAACTGCTGCAGGTGCTTTGTTCAGTGCATGCTAAAGGGGGCATTATATTCAATTATGGGCCTGATTAGTGACGAGTATAGGGGGGTTATAACCTCTTTTGTTCTAGAGGCGATGCCTTTGCTAATCAAGTGTGCTACATAGAAAGCCTTCCTCGCTACAGTAAACACATGGTAGTCAAAGTTAAGGTCACGGTCTACTTGTGATCCCAGATCCCTTACCACTTTGTTGGTACATAGGGTATTGTTAATTTGATAGTGTGAAAGGACAATGTTTTTACCGAAGGGAATAAAGATGCATTTCTTTGCATTCAGTCTGAGACTGACTAAGACACCAGTTGTTGGTCTGAGTAAGACCCTCCTGAAGTACATCGTTTGGGATTGAATAACTGCACCCAGTTTGCAGTCATCTGCAAATGTAGTTTTGGCCTGAACACAACCAAATTATGTGCAGCCAGTCTTAAGGAAGGAGAAGTAGCAGCTTGAAATTCATTTAAAGCCTGAAAGCAGAGCTCCCTGCAAATTGTTGCACTCGCTCTCTTTCTCTTTTTACTCATTTTCTCTCTCTCTCTATATATGCATGTATGTGTATATATATATATATATATATATATATATATATACACACACACACACACACACATACTTATCATGTGTTTTACTTATGATTGTCTTAAATTTTACATTGCTGTGTTGGTCGGTCATTTCATTTGCATTTTTTACATGTCGGAAATATTTTGGTAAATTTATGGTATGCTTGGCTAGATTTAAAATGGCCACCAGTAAAATCAAAAAACAGCAAATACTAAAACATAAAATGTATATAGTCCCAGTAATCACAACCGCAGCTGCTATAATCCACAACAGTCTTTTATTAACACAATTATTGATCACTTTCGTCTCAATAAAAAGAGACTTCATCAGAATAATAAAGCCATAAAAAGGCAGTTTAAATACTGAGCATCAATTAGAGCTCCACCAATAAAATGTTAACATTGTTTAAATACATTATACATTAATTAATTATTTAAAAAACCTGGATAGGATCAGTGCAGATCAACTATATTCAACATAAATAATGTAATTAAAAAAATATATTTCTGTTAAGTATATATACTCAAAATTTTAATAGTGTATATATATATATGCCTTAATATTTGCTGTACTTTACTTGCTTTTTCACATAACATTGAACAATAGAAATTGCATCATTCAAGCCTGGGGGGAACATCGCAGCTAATCTAAGCTGCCATTCTGTTTCTTTTTTCTTTAAAGTATTTTTCCAGTCTCCCTCCTTGCCATCCAATTTAATAATTTCCACAATCCCGAATAAAAACTTGTCAAAATTAAGGCAAGCCTGAGAATGTTTATATAATGCACTATTCTGCTTCCCATTTTTAATATAATTTACAAGTTCATATATTCTACATCTTAAGAGAAGTTCAGTCTTACCTACACAGAAGTAAAAACATGTGGCACAAACACTTAAATAAACCACTCTGCTAGTCCTACAATTACCCTTTTTGAAATAAACTCTACTATGCATTCTGTTGTTTAGGGTGATGTTTGTTTGTGTCTTTCGGCTTTTCCCGGTTAGGGGTCGCCACAGCGGAACTCCAGTCAGCTAATGACTGCTAGTGGATTTTTACGTACCGGGTTACCAGCCCTGACGCACAACCTTCAACGAAGGCACGCCCCATTCACGTATGCCTCCACACAGAAGACGCTCCAGCTGAGAATCGAACGGGACAACGTCTTGCTATGAGGCGACAATGCTACCGCAGCACCAATGACTGCTGGCTCCACAGAATCTTGTACAGGCATCTATTGTACTAGAACCGTCTATTTTATTTTCCAAGAGCTTCTTGAAATTTGCTCCTGTACTATACACAAATTTAGGTACTTTACCTACCTTCTCATAAACATAGGTTCATACTAGGCTATCTGCCCTGGGGCATTTATAAGCCTAGCCCGATTGTGTTTGGCTTACGCCACCCCTTGATTCAAGTATACTGTGCCCTTTTTAAAGTTTAGTTTACTGTGCCTCTGTCTAATAGTGACACGGAAGTAATCCCCGGGACAAACCTACGATCCCCCATCCACTCATCAAGATTCTTCTTGAAGAGAGTCAGTGAGGTGCTCTGCCTAACATGAATTGGAATTCTATTCCAGAGCGAAGGGAGCCTCTGGGTTATGAATCTGTCCCTCCAGCATGTTCTATTTATTTCTGTGCTGAGGTTCAAGTCCCTCGAGCGCGTGGCTCTAAGGGATTTAGATTTACTGAGGTGGAGCATGTCCATTAATTCTGGGTTGGACATAGCTTTATATGTCAGGCATAGATCGCCTCGAAGTAGGCGGTATGCAACTGAGCAGAGCTGGAGTTTTTTTAACCGAGCAGCATATGGCATCTGTTTGAGTCCCTTGATCCTCCTTGGTGAGGTACTTTTGGGGTCTTTCTAATTGCTGCAGGTGTCGGGTAAGGTACATCCCAAAGGGGGCATTGTATTCTATGATGGGCCTGATGAGGGATGAATAAAGGGGCACGATTACCTCTCTTGATCTAGATGTGAATCCTTTCATGATGAGGTGGGCTATGTAGAAGGTCTTTCTAACCACTTTGGCAATGTGGTTGTCAAAGGAGAGATTGCCATCAACTTGGGTCCCCAGATCCCTAATTACTTTCTCTGTACTTAATGGGTTACCACCTATGTGGTAATTTGTGGGCACATTGTTTTTGCCAAAGGGTATGACTATACACTTTTTGGCATTTAGCTTTAGACCATGGCTCTGGCACCAGTTATCTGTCTCTGCGAGACCTTTTTGAAGGATGTTTGTGTCAGCTGGAGAGTCGATTATGGCGCCCAGTTTGCAGTCATCTGCGAACTTGGTGAGCCATAGTCCTCCCCATGTTGGCCTGTACCTCAGAAAAGAAATACCGAACAAGAGAGGTCCCAAGACAGAACCTTGTGGGATGCCACTTGTGACCGGTTTCGAGTCTGACATGGCTCCAGCAACTCTGACTCTGTGGGTTCTGTCTTTGAGCCAGTTTGCAACCCATCGTGTGACATAGGGGTTTATATTTAGGCTGGATAGCTTATCTATGATGCCCGAGTGGGGTACTGTGTCAAATGCCTTTGCGAGGTCCAGATAGGCTGTGTGGACTACCTTCCCTTCATCTATGGCCTTGGTGACTGTTTCGAAGAAGTCGACCAGGTTCAAAAGGCAGGATCTGCCCTTGACGAAGCCAAATTGGGTAGGATCTAGTGTCTTTAGGTCCCCAATGTCTTTGTTTATGAGTTCCATGATGATCATCTCCATAGCCTTGCAGACTAGGCTAGTCAGGCTTATGGGGCAATAGTTTCCAGGGTCCGCAGAGGTGCCGCCTTTGTTGAATGGGACCACTGTTGCTGTACGCCATTCTTTGGGCACATATCCTGTAGTGAGGCTGAGATTGTACAGCAGTTTTACTTGAGGGATTAGTTCTTCTTGGAGTTCATGTAGGACGCAACCTGGGACGCCATCTGGTCCCATGGAAGCAGTGTTTTTTGCTTTGGAGAGGGCGGCCTTCACCTGAGCATCAGAGATGTTTGGGAGGCTGCACTTTGCCGGGATAGATACGTGCTCTTTTGGGGGGGGAGGGGAGGGAGAAGTTTGCACTGAACCTGTCTGCCAGGATATTGGCGATGTCTGTGGGTTCAGTGTATTTTTTGTCGCTTAGAATCAACTCAGAACAAGTCTGGGAGTTGCATCCCAGGTTCCTAACATAACTGAAAAAAGCCTTATGATTGTCTTTAGTGTCCTGTGCAATTTTTCTCTCAAAGCTGGCCTTGGAGGATTTTATGAGGGATCGTAATTTTTTGCTAGTACTGATCAGAGATGCCTTCCCTTTCAGGGATTTTGCTCTATCATGTAGTAGCTTCCTCCTTCTGTTGTACAGTTTATTTATGGCTGGGGTCCACCAGACTGGACGCCTGCCTTTGGATGATTGGGTCTTGATTTTGTTTGGGATAGCATGATACATGCATTCCTGGAGATGTCCGAAGAATGTGTTTATATAGGATTCTGCAGTTTGGGCCGTAGTTTCCACTGGCTCTGGGGCCTTGAAGGATTCCACTTCGGTTTTGAGAAGTGTGAAGTTCGCTTTTGAGAAGTTTTTTACTGTGGTTTTCTGGGCTGGGGGTGGGGTCGGGATGTGGATATCCAGTGAAATTAATTTATGGTCTGATCTTACCAATGAGGGATATACTTCTGGTATGGAGCATAGAGTCCCCATGTTGGTAATGATCAGGTCTAGTATGTTTTCCCCTCTTGTGGGAGTGGTGACTAATTGTTCCATAGCATTTGAGTTTATAAATTCCTGGAACCTTTGGGCTAAGGTGCTGGGGCTTAAGTAATGCTCCCAGTCTATGTTTGGGTAGTTGAAGTCGCCCAATATAATGGTGTTCGGAGAGATCTTCATGTTCTCCAATGTTTTCAGGAAAGCCGAGTGGGATTCCTGACTGAGAGGGTGGTCTGTAGGATGCTATATACTGAAAAGCAGTCTTGCCCACTGTCAGTTGCACATGGATGGTCTCCAATACTTCGTGCAATGCCACTAACCTGGAGGTGTGGATATCCTTGATAAATATGGAAACTCCCCCTCCTTTTGTGGTTCGGTCCAGGTTTTGGGGCCGAAAAGCATGATATGAGGTATAACCTGGTAGTGCTGGGGTGCTCTCTGGAGCCTTGAACCAGGTTTCTGTCACTGCACAGATATCGATGTTCTCCATACTGAGGAGAGCTTCGAGTGCATGCATCTTGAGGTTAAGACTTCTGGCGTTTAGCAGCATTACCCTTAGTTTCTTGTTCCTTGTGCTGTCTATGGAGGTGGGTTTGACTTTTGAGCCTTGCCTAAAAAAGGCACTATGGGGTGGCAAGAGCCTTTGCCAATATCTGAAAGCCCAGGGGTGACAAGTGCAAGCCATCCCTAGCAAAGCAACGTGGCTTGTCGAGCATGTCATCATAGGCTGACAGACACTGGATCCCCTTTGAATGACACCAAAATTTTAGCCAATTGTTAAAATCGATCATTTTGTCTTTATACTGTGGCATCGTTCTAGGTGAGGGTAAGATGCTGCTCAAGGTCAGGGTCATACCGGCCTGGGCTACATGATCAGAGAGCTCCTCTATGTCTCTTTTCATGTAGTCGAGGGAGGTACGTCTCAGGTCATTCACGCCAGCATGTACAATGACTGAGTCATATTTGTATTTGCTTTGGAGTGACCTGAGTGCTTGCGTTATGTGGCGGATCCTAGCGCCCGACAGGCAGCTCACTGTGACCTTCTCTTGATTCAGCCTGGTGAGCGGGACGTCAGTGTGTCTGACAATAGAGTCACCTATTACAAGAGTATCAGGTGTGTTATTCAGCCTTAAAGGCTGTGACTGCTTGGCACACTGACTTTGTGTGCTATGTGTTGTACGTGTTTTGTTTTGGGGTAGCATTTGCTTGGATGTCTGCTTTGGAGGTCTCTGTTGCTTAGGTAGATTTTTATTTAGAGCCTCCGAGTATGCTTTTGTGTTTTTATGTGTTTGGTTCGCTGTTGTGGTGGGACTATGTGATACTGGAATTGTGTTGTGTGAGGTTACCTTCTCCTCCTGACTGGTTACACCAGTTTTGAGATGAGAGAGCTCAGCCTCCAGTTTGGCTATAAGGTTGCATCTCTCACATATATTTGAACCTGTTTGGAGGAGGAGAGGGTTGTCCGTGTACATGAGACAGTTGTAACATTGCCTCAAAATTCCCAGATTCACCAGCTGGACTGGAGAGGAAACCACTGACTGACCTTTGGACATGCTAGAGTAATATAGGAAACAGAATTAAAACGGACAAATAGGGGACAAGGTAATCGTAGAGAGTATAAGAGTAAGTAGTGCTTATGGTTTATTAGTGCTAACTTGTAAAATTACTTATTTGGACCAGTGAGGGGCCTTAGAATGAGAATATGGTGTTTAATTTGAGAGATAGAGCAGTTCTAAGGGAAAAAGTGAAGAGCAGACTTTGTGGAGCCAGGAATAGTTTAAACCCAATTAGGCACAAAAATGCGCAAAAGAGGGTTTTAAGACAGGGAGATCAAGGAGTTAGGAATTGACCCAAAATGGCCAATAAAACTACAGTTTCAAGGCAGTAACCACTCCCACAGGGGCAGGCAGGCTGCTCAATGTTTATCACTGCCACTGATGAACACAAAGACTTCCCTTTAGCCCAAGCAAACAATGGCCTCCAAGAAACTTACAAACAGTTCAGAACAGCAAATCTGTAACTGAACTTTTTTAAATCTCAGAAAAGTGGGAAAAAAGCAAGATTTTTTTTTTTTTTTTTTTTTTTTTTTTTAAGGAAAGCAGAGGTTCACAAGTATCAACAAATTAGAACAGTGCAGTAAATGACCCCACACTTGAGTGCTAGGTCAGAGATAGATAAAATGCAAGTTTTAAGAAAAAAATGATTTTAAAAATAAGTGCAGGCAGGAAATTCAGTAATCAGCTCTAGGTTGTGTTCTAAATACAGTTACCAACACAAAATCAAGTTTAACAAGCCAGAAAATGCTCAAAAGTAGGCGGCAATGCAGAAAAACTTAACAAATAATCTGAAGCAAAACACTTTATTCACCCTAAATATGTTCCAGTGTGAACTCAGAGCATTCTTAATTTTTTTAGTCAAATGATTATATTGTAAAACAGAGGCTTTCTCATATGAGGCCTTATTAGTATCCACCATGCAGTCAGTATTAGATGGGACCAAACCCACCCCCCAACAGTGGTTTATAAATGGTACCCCGTTATTTTATATATTTCATCTAATATTTCCATAACAAATTCTTTGGGGTATCCCCTCTCTTGGAACATATAACAAATTTTATCTAATTCACTTTTTACATCATCCTGGTGTGATGTCATGCATGCTACTCTGACAGCTTTTTTGGGTGATAGTATGGCTACTTTGAAAATGCAAATAGGAATTACAGAACTTTTCCTTTCGAAAAATCCTTGATCTAAAACCACTATTTTCATGGAAGATATACTTTAATAAATAATAAAAGACTGTTGTGGATTATAGCAGCTGTGGTTGTGATTACTCAGACTATATATATTTTATGTTTTAGATTTAAAATGGCACTCCGGCTGATAGACAAGCAATCACCTATGAACCTATAAAAGAAAACACTTAAGAGACTGAAAAAAATCACAGTAGCTGACAAGAAGAATCAGGAGTACCTTAGACTTAAATCAGAGATTGGTACTGGGAAACTGACATGATCAGAAAGACAAGCAACACTGCAAAATTAGTGCATGGGGATGTAAAAGTGTTTTGACGGCACTACGTAGAATTAAGATAATCATTTCCCTTATTTTTACACAGGTGGAACCTAAATTAATGTCCTTGGTTTATCCCACAGACATTTTTTTTAAGCAAATGGACTTGAAAACTCAGATAAAACTATGAAAGGGATTGGGAATGGTAGTTATTTCTTGCATCTACAAAGTCATTATCTACTTTTTCCATTAGCAAAGGCTTACAGTGGGAGACGAGTAGTCTACAAGTGTGAGCAATTTATTGTGAAAGGTTTGAACACGTGTGTTCCGAGTAAAACTTACAAAGACTCTTATGCATATGCAAAGTTGCTGACATTTTTCCATAGGATCATAGGACGTTACTAGGCTAATGGCCCTAGGGCCCTTTCAAGCCTAGCCAAGTTCTGTCCTTGCTTCCACAATCAGCACTTATTGCCCTTATCCAAGAAAGATACAGGTGGAACCCCCTTGATGGTTTATAAGTGATGCATAATGTTTGCAACTACAGTTGTTTCAATGGTGTCTGTGATGTAAACTGTTTGCAACTAAAGTGGAATTATTTTGTATTTTTTTCATTTATATAAATGTAAGATTGCCTTTGTCATATGTAAAAATTTAATAAAGATGTTTGGAAGAAAAAAAAAAGGGAATGCTGTACTCAATTACTGGATTGATGAGGGAAGAGTACAGGGAGGTTATAACTTATTTTTTTCTGAAGGCAGTGCCCTTACTTATAAGATGAGCAATATAGAATGCCCTTCTCACCACTGTTGAAACATGGTGATCAAAGGAAAGTTTGCGGTCAACCTGTGTGCCCAGGTCTCTGATCATTGAGCGCATGCTTAGGGTGTTTCTATTAATGTGGTAGCTAGCTGGAACATCACTCTTATCAAAAGAGATAGCAATACATTTTTTACATTGCGTTTAAGGCCAGGACTCTGGCACCAATCATTTGTTTGCATAAGACCCTCTTGTAGGATGCCAACATTGTATGGGGATTCTATGCCCACACCCCAGTTTACAGTACTCAACAAACTCTGTCAGCCACAAACCTTTAGTGTTTGCTTGTACTTTGGAGAAATAGATTCCAAACAGTAGACATTCCAGGACTGATCCCTGTGGAATACCACTGGTTACGGGTCTGCTGTTGGAGGTGGATTTCCCTATTTAGACGGTATGGATTCTATCAGTGAGCCAGTTAGCAACCCACCTAACCATATAAGGATTGAAACCTAGCTGGGTGAGTTTGTGAATAATGCCTGAATGGGGTATAGTGTCAAAAGCCTTAGCCTAGTCCAGGTAGGCTATATGCACAGTTTGCACCCCGTCCTGGGCTCTGGGGACTATCTTGAAATCCATCAGGTTTAACAGGCATGAACTACTTTTGACAAATCCAAACTGAGTAGGGTCAAGTGTTTGGGGATTTCCTATATCTTTGTTGATAAGGTCGATGATGATTTGCTACATGGTCTTCCAGATAAGGCTTGTCAGGCTAATAGGTCTATAGTTCACAAGGTCAGTGGAAGCACCACCTTTGTGCAAGGAGATAATGGTGGCTGTTTTCCATTTAGCTGGGACAAAGCCGGTGCTGAGACTGTAACTGAAAATAGTGCCCACTAGTGTTGCTAATTCTTGTTGGAACCCATGTAGGATGCAGCCTAGTATATCAGGTCCCACAGGTGCTGTGTTTTTGGCCTTGAGGATGGCATTTGCAACCTGCTCTCTAGAGATACAAGGTGGAGAACAAGTCGAAGGAATGTCATGGGGTATGTGTGGTGGGGACAAAGGAGTCCAGTTTTCACAGAACCTGTCGACTAACAGGTTTGCTATGTCCACAGGCTCAGTTGTATGTGCTATCATTAACTATCAGTTCAGCGCAAATCATGGTCTTATCTTTTAGGCTAGGGATGTAACTAAAGAATGCCTTATGGCTGTCCTTAGTTTTTAATTTCTAACTACTTTTACTTGAATATAAAAAGTCTGCAGGTGCAAGCAATTAAATGAGAGGTTTGAACACTGTCTACTGAGTGAAGTGTACAAGCTACAGTGCAATTAACATTTAAAAGGTATATGGGTAAGCAATTCAGTGAAAAATAAATGAAAAGTACAGTTGTGTACACTTTACCATAAATGTAGATGTTCGGGTGTAGTCACTGTTGCAGTCATTACATTTGGGTAATCGGCTGGCAGGTTGCCCTCAGTCGGCCTGATTAACAATGTCTTGGGTCCTGCGTTGGTTGCTGTCCCTTCTTCCATATCGTCAGGGGTATAAAACATGCATCAGATACCATTACATTAGTTTTTCTTGCTCCAGATGTCAGGTGCCCCCCTAGTGGGGAGCAAATAAAATTACCAACACAAAAGTATACCTCCAACCAAAAGCAAATACACCAAAAAGGCTTTTACGCATAGTAAAAGAAGCCAGAGGTAAAGCCAGAGAAATATAGGGGGCTGGAGGGTGGGTAACCAGGACTGCAACAGTGAATACACTCGAACATCTACATTTATGGTAAGTGTACACAACTGTACTATGTTCTTCGTGTTTCACTGTTGCAGTCATTACATTTGTGTGGATTCCCAAAGCTATGGTTGGGAGGAGGAGTTTATACAGCATTAGGGCCAGCTATAAGGCCCTGCAAGACAGAAGTGGCAAAACCAGCTCTGGATTTAGAGAAAATTGGTAAATGATCACGCTTGGTGAAGGTATGTACAGAACTCCAGGTAGCAGCTTCTAGAATATCCCTGGTAGGAACACCTCTGAGAAAGGCTTCAGAAGTAGATGCAGCCCTGGTTGAGTGAGATCTGATCCCCTGGGGGATAGGTTTTCCATGGTGCTTATAGCAGAAATGAATGCAATGGCTTATCCATTTAGAAATGGTTTGTTTTGAAATAGCCTTCCCCTCTGCCCCTGCAGCAAATGCTACCAGCAATTGTTCAGATTTTCCTAGAGAAGTAGAATCTAAGTTGTCTGTGCACATCCAAGGAATGCAGAATCCATTCCCCTTTGTTCTGTGGATTGGAAAAGAAGGTTGGCAAATGAATGGACTGATTAAGAGCCACAGTGGAGACCACCTTGGGCATTAAGGATGGACTGGTCCTCAGAGATACCCTGTCCGCATGAAAGATGATGAAAGGCTCCACTGCCATAAGGGCCTGTAATTCAGACATCCTTCTAGCTGAAGTGATTGCTAAAAGGAAGGCTGTTTTCCTAGAAAGAAATTTTAAATCTGCAGTAGCAGCTGGCTCGAAAGGAGGTACAGTGAGCTTCTCCAAACCAAAGTAAAGGTCCCAGGCAGGGGTAGGAGCTCTCCTGGGTGGTCTCAAGTTCTTTGCCCCTCTGAGATACTGCTTGAGCAGTGGATGAGAGAAGAGGGGTGGTTCTGTGTTATAGTGAGCTGAAATAGTTGAAGCGTGGATTTTAATAGAGGAAAAAGACAGGCCCTTGTGAAGCATCTCAGGTAAGTGTTGCAAACTCTGAGGTAAATTGGGAGCTGCTGTGCTCATCCCTAGAGACTGGTTCCAGGCACAGAATCTTTTCCATTTGTCAGCATAAGATTTCTAGTACTAGGTCTTCTCGCCTCCAAGATGACATCCATCTCCGGTTTGCTGAGGGATGATAAGGGTGAATTTAAATGATTAGCCAAACTGCAAGGTTCAATGTTGGAAGATGAGGGTGCAGAATTTGGTTCTCCTGCTGAGACAGCAAGGAAGGGGTCTGAGGCAGGTGCCATGGAGATATGTGCGAAGCACTGAGCAGGAGTGACAAGTAATGCAATTATTAACTTTTACTGACATCGATAAGGAGCAAGAAAAAGTTTCCCCAATGGGGTACTTAGCTTTAAGTTAAAGACTTCAGTTCTGAAACTCGAAAACAAAAATTTCAGGAGTCGGCCGACCTGCACTTGCGAACTGCTTCTGCTTCGGGCATCGCACGGCAAGAAAGACTGATGTAATGGCATCAGATGCATGTTTTATACCCCTGACGACCTGACGTCATGGAAGAAGGGACAGCAACCGAAGCAGGACCTAAGACTTTGTTAATCAGGCCGAATGAGGGTAACCTGCAAGCAGCTTACCCAAATGTAATGACTGCAACAGTGAAACACGACGAACATCTGTGAAAATCCATAAATTAAACAAGTAGTTGCCTTTTCAACAGTCTTAGTACTTTAATGTAATTAATATAACAGAGCACAGTTCAGTTTATTTATATAAAGGTAGCCAGTACAGTTTTTTTTTCTTTGGCTTAAATGTTAATGTTTACAGAAAGGATGCATAATGTGCTATTTTTCACATCTGGGAGGGGAAACAGAGATAAGAAAAGAACAGACAGCCATCACTGTAAGTGGGAATGTACAGCTGTGTAAGTAAACGTACCACTGACAGATGTTCAAATATATGCTTGCTGCAGTAGCTTTAAGCAATATGGGACACCTTGCAAAGAAAGTACAGCTGTGTACACTTACCATAAACGTAGATATTCGAGTGTACTATGTTCTTCGTGTTTCACTGTTGCAAACTTTACATTTGGTTAGATTCCCAAAGCTAAGGTTGGGAGGAGGAATTTAAATAGAATTAGGACCAGCTATAAGGCCCTGCAAGACTGCAGTGGCAAAACCAGCTCTGGATTGAGAGAAAATTGGCAAATGATAACGCTTGGTGAAAGTATGTACAGAACTCCAGGTAGCAGCTTCTAGGATGTACCTAGTAGGGACGCTCCTGAGAAAGGCTGTAGAGGTAGATGCAGCCCTGGTTGAATGGGGTCTGATGCCCTGTGGGATAGGTTTTCCATGGTGCTTATAGCAGAAATGAATGCAGTGGCCTATCCATTTTGAAATGGTTTGTTTTGAAATAGCTTTCCCCTCTTTCCCTGCAGCAAATGCCACAAGCAGTTGTTCAGATTTCCTTTGAGGTTTAGTCCTGTCCAAGTAGAATCTAAGCTGTCTGTGCACATCTAAAGAGTGCAGTATCCGTTCCCCTTTGTTCTGTGGGTTAGGAAAGAAGGTAGGCAAATGAATGGACTGATTAAGAGCCACACTGGATACCACCTTGGGCATGAAGGAGGGACTGGTTCTGAGGGACACCCTGTCCGCATGAAAGGTTCCATTGCCATAAAGGCCTGTAATTCACATACCCTTCTTGCAGAAGTGATTGCTAAAAGGAAAGCTGTTTTCCCGGAGAGAAAGTTTAAATCTGCACTAGCAGCTGGCTCGACAGGAGGAAGAGTGAGTTTCTCCAAGACAAAGTTAAGATCCCAGGCTGGAGTTGAAGCTCTCCTGGATGGCCTTAAATTTTTGGCCCCTCTGAGGAACTGCTTGAGCAGTGGGTGAGAGAAGAGGGGAGGCTCTGTGCTATAATGAGATGAAATGGCTGAGGCATGAATTTTGATGGAGGAAAAAGACAAGCCCTTATGAAGCATCTCAGTCAAGTATTGTAGAATTTGAGGTAAATTGGGCACTGCTGTATTCATTCCCTGAGACTGGTTCCAGGCACAAAATCTTTTCCATTTTGCAGCATAACATATTCTAGTACTAGGCCTCCTTGCCTCTAAAATGATATCCATCACTGATTTACTTAGGAATGGTAAAGGAGTGACTAGGTAATTAGCCAGGCTGCTAGGTTCAGGGTTTGCAGCTGAGGGTGCAGAATCTGGTTCTCCTGTTGAGACAACAGAGAAAGAGTCTGAGCCAAGTGCCATGGAGCCAAGCGTGACAAATTGTGCAACAGTGGGTACCAGTGTTGGCAAAGCCAGTCTGGTGCAATTGAAATCATCCTTGGCTTGTCCTGTTTGATCTTTAGTAGAACTTGGAGAGCAGAGGCAGAGGGCGGAAGGCATAAACTGATAGGTTTTTCCAGCTGAAGGATACAGCATCCACTCTCCAAGCTAGCTTGTGGGGAATCCTTGTGCAAAATTTGTCCAGTTGATGGTTCTGGGGGGAGGCAAACAGGTCTGTATCTGGGCTCCCCCATTTGCTTGCCAACATGTTGAAAATCCTTGGCTCCAGTTTCCACTCGTAAGGGTCCATGAGGTTTCTGCTTAGTCCGTCTGCCAGTGTATTTAGTTTTTCTGGCAGGAATTGAGCTTGTAGATTCACTTGGTAGCTCAAGGCTGTGTTCCACAATGTCATTGCTAGTCTGCAGAGGGAGTAAGAATGTGTACCCCCCTGCTTGTTTATGTACCACATGACAGTGGTGTTGTCCATCTTTACCATTAGCTGTCCTGGAAGAATGTGGTCCTTGAAGGCTGTCACAGCATTCTGTACAGCTAACATTTCCTTTTGATTTATGTGCAGGTGCATTTGACTTGGGTTCTATTTGCCCTGAATGCACTTCCCTGCCAGGTGAGCCCTCCCATGCATAGTCTGATGTGTCTGTTGCTAAGATTTGGGTGGCAGGGGGTAATGTGAATGGTAGTCCCCTGTTTTGGTGGCAGGCCTCTGCCCACCAAAGGAACTCTAGGCGTAGGCAAGGTATGATAGGAATCTTTGCTTCTAGATCCTGTGAATGTTGACACCATAGGCTTTTGAGATACCATTGTAGTTTCCTCATATGCAGCCTTGCATATGGAATTAGAAGAATGCAGGAGGCCATGAACCCCAAGGCTTGCAGTATTTGCCTTGCAGATAGCTGGGTTTTTGTGGCCACTTGTTTTGAAATAGGTTGTCGAATGAATCCGTTTCGTGTGAGGGAAGCCATCTGGGAAATTGTATTCAAGCTTACTCCCAGGAATATAATTTGTTGACAGGGTACCAGGTGTGATTTCTTTTCATTTATGATGAGCCTCAGACAAGTCAGTACCCTTTGAACAAAGGCCAGATGATTCAAAAGAATGTCCTGGCTTTCTGCCTGAATTAGATAATCGTCCAGGTATAGGTATATTTGAATATTTCTTTGCCTGAAAATGCAATGACTGGAGCTAGGAACTTTGTAAATACCCTGGGCACAGTAGATAAGCCAAAGGGCAGTGCAGATAACTGCTTAGGTATCTTCTGCAAGACTCCCTGATAGGGATGTGCAGGTATGCTTCTTTTAAGTCTAGTGTTGCCAACCATGCATCTTTGCCTAGCATAGGAAGCAGCTGGTGAAGAGTCAGCATCTTGAATTTTGGAATCACCAGAAAGGTGTTTAGAGTAGAAAGGTCCAAGATAGGACGCCATGTATTGCCTTTTCTGGGTACCAGGAAAAGTCTCGAATAGAAACCTTGTTCCTCTTCCTCTTCTGGTACCAACTGAATAGCCCCCATGTTTAAGAGAGAGAGTACTTGATTTTGGGCCTCTGCCCACTGATTTGGGGGTAGATCTGGCCACCTGCTTGGTGTTGGTAATGTGTGGAAGTGAAATCTGTATCCTTGGGACACTATATTTAAAACCCATTTGCCCTGGGTAATGAGTTCCCAGTTTTTGGCCTGCAGACCAATCTTTCCGCCTAAAGGAGCATTCAGTTGGGAAGTGCTTGGAAGTTTTAAAAGCAAGTCATTGAGACAGTTTTCCATAGGGGGGAGTCTTACTACTCCCAGATTTGGGTGCAGAAACCCCCCACTGCTTAGTCTTTTCTGTCCCTTGGGACTGAAACCTGGGGTTTCTGCTACGTCTGGGTTTGGCTTGAGAAGACCTGGAAAGGACCCATATTTAGAGGGCCAGTGCTTACTAAATCTAGGAGGCTGAACTTGTAAGAAATCTTTAACAGTTTGCATAGATTTAGCTTTATCTTCCATATTTTTAAGAACTTCCTCACCCTTGTTGCCAAACAGGTGGTCCTGATTTAAAGGAGCATCCAACAATTTAGCTTTAGCATGATCAGGCAAAATTTGCTCCTTAAGCCAAGCATGCCTTCTGAGCACAGACCCAGTAACAGCAGCCCTGCAAGAGGCCTCTAATGAATCACATCCACAATGCAAAGTATGTTTTCCAACCTGTTCAGCAAAATGCATTAAATCCTGTAATTCTACATTTCAGCACAGTCAGGAATCAACATAATTTTCTGTTTAAGCAATCCAATAACATGTTGTTGATACTTTAACGTATGAAGCTGTCAGTTTAAAGCCCTAATGGCCAACGTTGCAGAAGTGTAAACCTTCTTACCCCATCTATCCAGCGCCCTGGAGTCTCTATCAGAGGGGGTAGGATTTTTAGCAGTAGAAGCCTTAATGCCCTTGGGTCCCTGTGAAATAGTCTCTGGATCCGCAATAGGATTTTTAAAAAGGAACTTGTGTGAATCAGGAACCCTGTAATATCAGTCAGGTTTTCTGGAAGCAGGAAGCAAAGAATCACGGGCCAAACTAGATTCTGAAAAGGCATCATCAACAATGTCTATGTTACAGGAGGTACAGCTAAAGTCCTATGCTTCCACACCTAGTAAGAAATCCCTAAGCCTCTTTTTTGAATCAGAAAAATCCTGGCTTTCCCAGTGGAAATGCTCCCTTAGAGTATGTAAGGTCTCACCAAAAGAAAAATCCTCTGGAGGGGAAGCAGAGGGAACAGACTCCTCTGCATCAGAATCCTCATAAGTAGATAAGGGCAAATCCAGATCATCGGAAGAATCAGAAAAATCAGAATCCTGGTCAGAATATTCATAAACAACTTCAGTCCTAGGTCTCTTAGGAGGAGGAGGTTGGCTTCCCGTGATTAGAGTTATAAGATCTTCAGCCATTCTTATCATTTGTTTTTAGGCATACAGGCCTGAGCATGCGGCCTGGGCGTTGATTTCTTAGGCATGGTTCAAGATTTTGGCCTAAATGAAGAAGGAGGCGTCGGTTTAATATGCAAGTCCGTAGGCCTGAATACATCCTCAGAAGCTGGTGCCTGCACAGCGGCTCTGGACTCATCCAAGGTAGAGACATCCGCAGGTTCCAGAGCTGAAGTATCTCGCGGCATACCCGACCCTGAATGGGCGTCAGTAGAGGCCTGCGAGTCAGAAGTAGTGGGTATCAGGGGCGGTGAACTGGCGACTGGCTTAGGAGAAGCTTCGTCGGCAGATTTGGACCTCGGCGGCCTGTCTCTGTTTTTATCTTTGCGTTTTTTCAGAATCCCGGTAATCGGACGACTAACCAACGACATTTCTGGATAATTAAACCGAGAACCGAAATATTCAGAGGCGAAAATATACCGACGACAGACAGTGCACTGATTAAATAAAGCACAAAACCGACAGCAAGGTACATCGTGGTCAGAGCCTAGGCAAGGAATACAGTACGAATGAAAATCTTTGTGAGGTAGTTGCTTTTTCACAAGTAATGCAATTATTAACTTTTACTGACATCGGTAAGGAGCAAGAAAAAGTTTCCCCAACGGGGTACTTAGCTTTAGTTGAAGACTTCGGTCCTGAAACTCAAAAACGAAAATTTCAGGAGGCAGCCAACCGGCACTTGCGAACTGCTTCTGCTTCGGGCACCGCACGGCAAGAAAGACTGATGTAATGACGTTGGCTGCATGTTTTATACCCCTGATGACCTGACATCATGGAAAAAGTGACAGCAACCGACGCATTACCCAAGACTTTGTTAATCAGGCCAACTGAGGGCTACTGCAAGCAGATAACCCAAATGTAATGACTGCAACAGTGAAACACGAAGAATATCTGGGCCCAGGCAGCCAGCTTTCCAAAGTGTTAGGGCTTCTTTGATATACCCTAGCCACTTGTATGCATCAGGAATGCAGAGAAAAATCGACGGCTAGGGTGCCAAATACATCAGAGCTTTCTTACCTCTGAAAAAACAAAGGCTACATCCCTGTGAGATGAGAACAAAAAAATAAAAACACCCCACACCCTGGCAAAAAACAGCAAAACTAGGACAAGAGGGAAGAGGGCAGCTACTGCAGCACTGATCTAGTTAAACATCTACTGTTTTAGTAAGTTTGCTCACACAACTGTACTACACTCATCATTACATCACTGCTGCAGTAGCCTTAAGCAGCATGGGTTTGAGTTGAGTAAGGAAGGATGATCCCTTGGAAAATAGTCCAAGAAAAGTTTGTTCCACACCTAGAAAAGGAACCTAGTTTGCAGTGTTTGATAAAGGTGTGCACTGAGGACCACATTGCTGCCTGTAGTTTGTTTCTGGTGTCCACCTCTTTCCAAAAAATAAAATGTAATAATTGGGCAACCATTTACAAATTGTTCAAATACCGGTTGTCCTTTCATCTTACAACCGTAAGAGACAAACAGCTGATCAGCAGTCCTGAAGGATTTTGTTCTGCCAATATAATATCAGAGTTGCTTATGAACATCCAGAGTGTAAAGAAATTTCTCTCCCCCCCTCATTTTACACTCTGCAAAGAAAACAGAGAAGTGAATAGCCTGGCTCAGTATAAACACTGAAACAATCTTGGGCATAAAAGAAGGATTTGTTCTGAAAGTCACTGTACCTTTGTGAAATGTGAGGTAGGGACAACTCACCATAAGAGCTTGTAACTCAGATGTACTTTCTGCAGAAGTCAGAGCAACAAGTAACATTGTTTTCCAAGGTAAGGGACTTCACATCACCTTCATGAGCAGGTTCAAAAGGAAACAATGCATGTTTTTCTAAAACAAAATTAAGATCCCAAGCAGGAGCCATCTCTTTACTAGGTGGGTAGACATGTAATACCCCTTTTAAAAACTGTTTCACAGAGGTATGGGAGAAAGAGAGGGATCCAAGGGCAGACATTCAGAAATGGCCAACAGATGAATTAGAAAGGCCAGGGGATAATAACTCACACAAATACTGAAGAATCACAGGAATCTGACACTTAAAAGCTTAAAAGGATCCTGGTTCATGGATGGGCAATGTGATTTTCTAATAGTGGGTTTCTTTGCCCTCCTTCCATACCTGCTGTATCATCATCATCATCATCATCATCTTCTTTTGGCTGTTCCCGTTAGGGGTCGCCACAGCGGATCATCTGTTTCCATTTCTTCCTGTCCTCTGCATCATGCTCTTTCACACCAACCGTCTGCATGTCCTCTCTCACCACATCCATAAACCTTATCTTAGGCCTTCCTCTTTTCCTCTTACGTGGCAGCTCCATCCTTAGCATCCTTTTCCCAATATACCCAGCATCCCTCCTCAGCACATGTCCAAACCAACGCAATCTCGCCTCTCTGTCCAACCTGTGCTGACCCTCTAATATACTGATTCCTAATCGTGTCCATCCTAGTCACACCCAGTGCAAATCTTAACATCTTTAACTCTGCCACATCCAGCTCTGACTCCTGCCTTTTCGTCAATGCTACCGTCTCCAACCCATATAACATAGCTAGTCTCGCTACCCTCTTGTAGATCTTCCCTTTCACTCTTATTGGTACCAGTCTGTCACAAATCACTCCTGTCACTATTCTCTACCCATTCCACCCTGCCTGTACTCTCTTCTTCACCTCTATTCCACACTCACCATTACTCTGAACTGTTGATCCCAAGTACTTAAACTCATCCACCTTTATCAACTCTACTCCCTGCATCCTCACCATTCCTCTAACCTCCCTCTCATTTACACACATATATTGTTTTAGCCCTGCTGACCTTCATTCCTCTCCTCTCTAAAGCATATCTCCACATCTCCAGGGTCTCCTCAACTTGGTCCCTACTCTCACTACATATCACAATGTCATCTGCAAACATCATAGTCCACGGGGCCTCCTGTCTAATCTCATCTGTCAACCTGTCCATCACCACTGCAAACAAGAAAGGGCTCAGAGCTGATCCTTGATGTAATCCCACCTCCACCTTAAACGTATCTGTCACTCCCACCGCAGTCCTCACCAATGTCACACTACCCTTGTACATATCCTGTACCACTCTTACATACTTCTCTGTCACTCCCGACTTCCTCATACAATACCACAACTCCTCTCTAGGCACCCTGTCATATGCTTTCTCTAAGTCCACAAAGACACAATGCAACTCCTTCTAACCTTCTCTGTATTTCTCCAACAACACTCTCAGAGCAAATATTGCATCTGTAGTGCTCTTTCCTGGCATGAAACCATACTGCTGATCACTAATCACCTCCCTTCTTAACCTAGCTTCCACTACTCTTTCTCATAACTTCAAGCTGTGACTGATCAATTTTATCCCTCTGTAGTTACTGCAGCTCTGCACATCACCCTTATTCTTAAAGATAGGTACCAAAACACTTTTTCTCCACTCCTCAGACATCCTCTGATTTTCCAAAATGTCATTAAACAATCTGGTTAAAAATTCCACTGCCATTTCTCTTAAGCACCTCCATGCTTCCACTAGTATGTCATCTGGGCCAGCAACCTTTCCATTCTTCATCCTCTTCATAGCTGTCCTTACTTCCTCCTTGCTAATCTGCTTCACTATCCCCACATCATCCAACCTTCTCTCTCTCTCGCTCATTCTCTTCATTCATCAGCCCTTCAAAGTACTCTTTCCATCTACTCAACACACTCTCCTCACTTGTGAGTATGTTTCCATCACTGTCCTTTATCACCCTTACCTGCTGCACATCTTTCCCAGCTCTGTCCCTCTGTCTAGCCAATCGGTACAGGTCCTTTTCTCCCTCTTTAATGTCCAATCTCTCATACAACTCTCTATATGCCTTATCCTTAGCCTTCGCCACCTCTCTCTCTGCCATGCGCCTCATCTCCTTATACTCATGTCTACTTTCTTCATCTCTTTGACAATCCCACTTCTTCTTCACCAGCCTCTTCCTCTGTATACTCTCCTGTACGTCCTCATTCCACCACCATGTCTCCTTGTCCTCCCTTCCTCTGTCCAGATGTCACACCAAGCACCTTCCTAGCAGTCTCCCTTACTAGCTCTGCTGTAGTTACCAAGCTATTCGGTAACTCTTCATTGCCTCCCAGTGTCTGTCTTAACTCTTCCCTGAACTCCACCTCACAATCACCTTTTTTTTTTAACTTCCACCATTTAATCCTTAGCACTGCTTTCACACTCCTCCTCCGCTTCTTGATCACCAACATCATCCTGCAGACCACCATTCTATGCTGCTTAACTATACTTTCCCCAGTCACTACTTTACAGTCTCCAATCTCCTTCAGACTGGCCCTCCTACATAGGATATAATCCACCTGTGTGCATCTTCCTCCACTCTTGTACGTCACCCTATGCTCCTCCCTCTTCTTAAAATACGTATTCACCACAGCCATGTCCATCCTTTTCGCAAAATCCACAATCATCTGACCTTCTGCATTCCTTTGTTTAACACCATACCTACCCATCACTTCCTCATCCCCTCTGTTCCCTTCACCAACATGCCCATTGAAGTCCGCTCCAATCACTAGTCTCTCACCCTTGGGTACACTCACCACCACGTCAACCAACTCACTCCAAAATTTTTCTTTCTCATCCATCGCACACCCAACTTGTGGAGCATATGCACTAACAACATTCATCATTACACCATCAATTTCAAGCTTCATAAACATCACTCTATCAGACACTCTCTTCACCTCCAAAACACTCTTGGCATACTGTTCCGTTAGGATAACCCCTACCCCATTTCTTCTGCCATCCACACTATGATAGAACAATTTGAACCCACCTCCTATACACTTGGCCTTACTTCCCTTCTATCTGGTCTCTTGCACGCACAATATATCCACCTTCCTTCTCTCCATCATATCAGCTAGTTCTCTATACCAGTCATACTGCCAACATTCAAAGTTCCTAACCTCAGTACTACACTCCTAACCTTCCTCCTCTCTTCCTGCTTTAGGGCATGCCTTCCCCCTCCTCTTCTTCTTCGGCCAACAGTAGCCCAATTTCCGCCAGCACCCTGTTGGCTAACAGTACTGGTGGCGGTTGTTGTTAACCCGGCCTCGACCAATCCGGTATGTAATTATGAAATGTTCTCCGCATCAGTAATTTGGCAGAGGTTTTATGCCGGATGCCCTTCCTGACGCAACCCTCCACATTTATCTGGGCTTGGGACCGGCACAAAGAAATGCACTGGCTTGTGCATCCCCAGCTGTATGTTCTCAGAAAAATAGTGCCCAAAAGGTATTCACATTCTATCATCAAGGCACTCAAATGAAGATGTTGAAGACTGGGGTGTACCAAGCTCCCCTGTACTGTGTGAGTAAATCTATTCTATGAACAATCTTATGGTAATTACCTATGGCCATTTTCAAAAGCACTGAGAACTACTGTTGCTTGGGTCATAAAGGGGGTGACCATAATTAGCTAAGCACGTCCCAAATCTCTTTTTTTTTTTTGTTTAAACAAAAACATCTTTATTAAATTATCAGGTATGACATAGGTTCATAGGTAGGTACTAGGCTATCTGCCCGAAGGCATTTATAAGCCTAGCCAGAATGTGTTAGCTTTCCACGCCCCCTTAGATTACTTCCCTGTGCCTCTGTCCAGCAGAACCACTGAAGTGATCCCCTAGGTAAACCTTTTGTTTCCCATCCACTCGCCAAGATTTCTTTTGAAGAGTGTTAGCGAGGAGCTCTGCCTAATGTAGATTGGGATCTTGTTCCAAAGCATGGGAAGTCTCTGGGACAGGAATCTATCCCTCCAGCACGTCCTATTTATTGTTGTGGTGAGGTTTAGATCCCTAGAGCGTGTGGCTCGCGGGGATAAGGTTTTCTTTAGGTGGAGCATGTCCATCAATTCTGGGTTGGACATATCCTTGTATGTCAGGCAGAGATCGTGTCTGAATAGGCGGTATGCAATGAGTACAGCTGTAATTTCTTCAGTCGAGCTGCATAGGGCATCTGTTTGAGGCCAGTGATCCTCTTGGTGAAATACTTCTGTGGTCTTTCCAGCTGTTGCAGGTGTCTTGTAAGGTACATCCCAAATGGGGCGTTGTACTCTATGATGGGTCTGATGAGTGATGAGCTGAAGGGCACAATGACCTCTTTTGCGAACCCTTTTGTGATTAGGTGGGCCACGTAGAAGGATTTTATAACCACTTTGGCAATGTGATTATCAAGGGTGAGATTACTATCTACTTGGGTCCCCAGATCCCTTATTGCGTCTTCCATATTTAGGGGACTACCACCTATGTGGTAGTTTGTGGGTACTTTGTTTTTTCCAAACGCGATGACTATGCACTTTTTGGCATTTAGCTTGAGGCCATGATTTTCACACCAGGTATCCGTCTCAGTGAGATCCTTTTGGAGGATGTCTGTGTCAGCCGAAGAGTCAATTATTGCTCCTAGTTTGCAGTCGTCTGCGAACTTGGTCAGCCATAGTCCTCCTGTGCTTGCATGTACCTCTGAGAAGTATATGCCGAACAGGAGGGGTCCTAGGACTGAGCCCTG
The DNA here is from genome assembly GCF_019279795.1 of Protopterus annectens. Taxonomy (NCBI): domain Eukaryota; kingdom Metazoa; phylum Chordata; order Ceratodontiformes; family Protopteridae; genus Protopterus; species Protopterus annectens. The sequence goes on along the minus strand of NC_056735.1, from coordinate 993,835,895 downwards.
GGGAACTCCACTTGTAACCGATTTGGAGTCGGACCTAGCTCCCGCAACTCTCACCATGTGGCTTCTGTCCATGAGCCAGTTGGCAACCCATCTTGTGACATAGGGGTTTATGTTCAGGCTGGTGAGCTTGTCTATAATACCAGAATGGGGAATGGTGTCGAAGGCCTTTGCGAGGTCTAGGTAGGCTGTGTGTACCACCTTTCCCTCATCTATATCCTTTGTAACTGTCTCAAAGTCCACCAGGTTTAGGAGGCATGATCTGCCCTTAACAAAGCCGAAATGGGTAGGGTCCAGTGTTTGGAGGTTCTCAATGTCTCTGTTAATGAGTTCCATAATGATGCACTCCACAGCCTTGCAGACCAAGCTAGTCAGGCTTATAGAGCGATAGTTCCTGGGGTCTGTTGTGGCTCCACCTTTGTGGAGCGGCATAACCGCTGCTGTGTGCCACTCTATGGGTACGTAGCCTGTGGAGAGGCTGAGTTTGAACATTGTGTTTAGGCGAGGGGTTAGTTCATCTTTGAGCCCATGTAGGACGCAGCCTGGGACACCGTCCGGTCCCATTGATGCTGTGCTTTTGGCTTTGGAGAGGGCTGTTTTAACCTGTCTGTGATTTCAGGGACTCTACATTCTTCTAGTATGGTTATGGGCCCTCTTGGAGGTGAAGTTTGTGCTGAACCTGTCTGCCAGGATGTTGGCGATATCGGTCGGTTCAGTGTATTTTGTGCCATTCTGCATTAACTCCGAGCAGATCTGAGCATTGCCACTTAGATTCTTGACATAGCTAAAGAATGCCTTGTGGTTATCTTTGGAGTCCTTGGCAATCTTTCTTTGAAAGCTCGCCTTGGATGATTTTATGAGGGATCATAGTTTCTTGCTGATACTGATCAGGGATGTCTTCCCTTCTTGGGATTTTACTCTTCTGTACTAGTTTCCTCTTTATATTGTATAGCTTGTTTATGGCAGGAGTCCTTTTCTTGGAGGGGCAATCATACATTTATACAAATGAAAACAAACCATACTGACATAATTTTACTTGCAAACATTATACATCACAAACCATGCTAACAATTTTAGTTGCAAACATTATACATCACTTATAATCTATCGAGTCATTATCAGTCAAACATTACATAGCTCATTCAAATCTTGCCTTCTTTTAAACCTTGTTCCCCCTATGCACGTATTGTTCCCATAGTTTCCATTTTTTTCTATGCAATCTGCCCCTACCCCTTTCTAAACATCACATTTTCAGTTGTTTTATCTCTGTTACTATTTTCACTGCTTTTAGTAAAGTTGGTTTAGACTTTGACTTCCATTTTCTAGTAACTGCCTTTTTGGCAGCCACCATAATTAGACTCAGTAAGGCCTTACTATATCTAGGCAATTCCGATTCTGTATCATAGCTCAAAAAATCATTTCCTTAGTTACACCAACTTGCTCACCCAGTATCTTTGACACAGCAGCCTGCAGGGAATCTTTAAAATCTGCCAACTCATTACACTCCCAGAAAATATGTTCCCATTTACCTCTTCCTATTCCATCACACCTCCAACATTTGCTGTCTACCCAAGGAAAATTATTTGGAGTCTACTTGAGGTATAAGAATACCTATGTAAACACTTCCAAGAAAAGATCCTAAATCTTTTAGATTTTGTTGCATATTTGGAAGACATACAAATACCACCCCCCATTGTTTGTTTGTGGATTGCTTATCCAATCTATCTTCTCAATTGTTTCTAACCTCCTCTGATTCTTATAGTTATCAAGCAGTGTTTTGTATGGTCTGTTAGTTATTCCTTTTTTAACAGCAGCTTCTGTTCAAGATTCTACTAAAAACTCTTATCAGTGCTGGTCTTTCACTTAGGATCTCACTATATCTTTCTCTTTGCCTGTACTCTGATATCAATCCTTGACAGGGAAGGCAATCTCAAGCCTGCAGTCCAAACAAATTCTTGGCCTCTTCCCATTCTACTACCTTTCCTTCTCAAATTATTTGCTCCCAGTACCTTGGTTCTTTTCCCAGTTTTCTCCATAAATTCCAGCCACCTTTAGCCTATTGTCTGTATCCCTAGCTGCAGTCATCCCTATCGGTAAAATCTCCTTTTTCCATTCCTGTGTTGCTTAGTTCTTAGAATACTTTCTGCTACTTTAAGAACATAATATTCTGTATGTTTTTTGTTATTCTCCTCAAGGATCTGCATCCAAAATCCCAGTCTCTCCCTGTTTCTTCAGCTTTCCATGTGTTTCATCATCTTTCCTTTCCACTTTGAAAGTAAAGTTGTGCAAAATCTTATCAAAACAGTAGATATTCTTCTCTTCAGTGTTGCAGTACTCTTTACAATAAGGATCTCCTATCAAGGGTAGCACAACATCCACCCAGTATGCAAAAGCCTTTAGGTTGTAAAAGTATGCCATATATCACACATAAGTTCCCTGTGCGTGACATGTGTCTTAAAGGTGACATCCGAATGTACCATCCTCAGAACTGAAAAGACCCAGTAGGAACAACAGTCTATGGATACTAGTAGGTAACAAGCACATCCAGAAGGAAAAATGACCAGGGGAGGAGGGAGAGAGAGAATACTGCAACAGTGAAAAGAAGGACCTCTACTGTTATGGTAAGTTTTTACACAACTGTACTATGCCCTTCCATATCACTGTTACAGTATTTTTTACAATTGGAAGAGTGCAAACCAGCTTAGGAAGAAGACTGGGAGGAGGAAGGGCCAGCAGAGCCCTCTAAGAAGCCATGCAGATTGGCCCTAGCAAAACCAGCTCTGGCCCTAGAAATCACACCCAACCTACAGTGCTTGCTAACGGTATATAAAGAGGTCCAGGTAGCTGCATCAAAAATAGAGTTAGTATCCAACCCTCGAAAAAAGCACCAGAAGAACCCACAGCCATAGTGGAAGGAGTCTTAACAGAAGAAAGAAGGCTCTTGGCCAGGAGGGTAAGAAAGGATAGGCTCGATCAGAGGGGCCAGGAAGGGTGAGCAAATACTGCAACAGTGAAGAGAAAGACATCGACTGTTATGGTAAGATTTTACACAACTGTACTATGTCCTTCCATATCACTGTTGCAGTATTCATAACCTAAGGGAGAATACAAAAGCTCAAAAGGAAGCCTAGAAGGAGAATGGCACAGAAGAGCCCTCCAGAAATCCATGCATGACAGCCCTGGCAAAGCCATCTCTGACTCTGGAAATAATATCCAACTAGTAATGCTTAGTAAAAGTATGAAGAGAGGAAAAGCAGCAGCCTCAAGGATGGAATTGGTAGCCACCCTTTGAAAAAGAAATCACAAAAGCCCTGGTAGAATGAGCCTTTACGTAAGAGGAAAGACATTTTTCATGAAAAGAAAAACAAAAACAAATGGCCTTAGAAATCCAGGAAAGATGGTTTACTTAGAAACAGCCAAACCCAAAGACTTGGGATAAAAGGAAACAAAAAGCTGCTCAGATATGCAAATAACTTCAGTTATATTCAAATAATATCCAAGCTGTATCTGCAAATCCAAGGTCTAAAGAATCTTCATAAGGAACATAAGGAACAAAAGGAACTAACATAAACAGACTGATTATGGGACAATTCATTGACCATCTTATTCATTAAAGAAGGATTGGCAGGAAGAGAGACCCTGTAGCCGTGAAAAACTAAGAAAGGAGGAATTGCCATGCAAGCCTGAAGTTCAGACACTCTCTTAGTTGAAGTGAGGGCCAAAAGAAAAACAGTCTTCCAAGTACAATGTTGCAAGAAAGATGAAGAAGCAGGATCAAAAGGATCCTGAGTCAATTTTTCAATTACAAAATTGAGGTAAAAGGCAGAATTGGGTTCCTTGGAGGCCTGATATGAAGGATACCTTTAAGAAATTTCTTGACTGCAAATCTCAGAGGAGGAGTCACAGGCAGACAAACGGAAACTGGTGACAGGTTAGCTTTCACTGAAGAATATGCTAACCCAGCATGGAGCAGATCACAGAAAAGAGAGAGCCAGATGAACCTTCACAGATAGGGAATCCCGATGGCAAGACAGGCAACATACAGAAAATCACTTTCATTCGGATATATATGATCTCCTTTTAGTGGGTTTCCTGGTTTTCTGCAAGACCCAAAGCACATCTCCAGAAAAGAGGTACCTAAAAACGATCCAAACTCTATCACCCATAGTGTCAGCTGTAGAGTGGACAAGCGAGGATGGATAA
>NC_056735.1:993224195-993226695 GCF_019279795.1 Protopterus annectens | reverse complement strand
CGATAAGAGAATTTAAGTACCTTTATCTGCTTTTTTGCAAAAATACAGTATTTAAATTGATTTTAACTGTGTGGAAGGAATATTTAGCTGAACTGGAAGTTTTCACTCTGCTCTTCAGTTAGTGCTGCTTGAATTTTATTATTTGTTAGTAATTGCAGGTGTGGGGTAGCCACATTCTTTGATTTCCTGTCCTTGCCTATTTAAGTGGTACAGTGTGAAATATTTTCTGCTTAAAACCTCAGCTTTGGCCGGCTAAGAACTTGCTATATTCAACTGGACGATAAGAGAATTTATACCTTTATCTGCTTTTTTTCCAAAAAATACAGTATTTAAATTGATTTTAACTGTGTGGAAGGAATATTTAGCTGAACTGGAAGTTTTCACCTGCTCTTCAGTTTGTGCTGCTTGAATTTTATTATTTGTTAGTAATTGCAGGTGTGGGGGTAGCCACATTCTTTGATTTCCTGTCCTTGCCTATTTAAGTGGTACAGTGTGAAATATTTTCTGCTTAAAAACCTCAGCTTTGGCCGGCTAAGAACTTGCTATATTCAACTGGACGTATAAGAGAATTTAAGTACCTTTATCTGCTTTTTTTCCCCAAAAAATACAGTATTTAAATTGATTTTAACTGTGTGGAAGGAATATTTAGCTGAACTGGAAGTTTTCACTCTGCTCTTCAGTTAGTGCTGCTTGAATTTTATTATTTGTTAGTAATTGCAGGTGTGGGGGTAGCCACATTCTTTGATTTCCTGTCCTTGCCTATTTAAGTGGTACAGTGTGAAATATTTTCTGCTTAAAAACCTCAGCTTTGGCCGGCTAAGAACTTGCTATATTCAACTGGACATATAAGAGAATTTAAGTACCTTTATCTGCTTTTTTTTCCCAAAAAATACAGTATTTAAATTGATTTTAACTGTGTGGAAGGAATATTTAGCTGAACTGGAAGTTTTCACTCTGCTCTTCAGTTAGTGCTGCTTGAATTTTATTATTTGTTAGTAATTGCAGGTGTGGGTTAGCCACATTCTTTGATTTCCTGTCCTTGCCTATTTAAGTGGTACAGTGTGAAATATTTTCTGCTTAAAAACCTCAGCTTTGGCCGGCTAAGAACTTGCTATATTCAACTGGACGTATAACAGAATTTAAGTACCTTTATCTGTTTTTTTTTTCAAAAAAATACAGTATTTAAATTGATTTTAACTGTGTGGAAGGAATATTTAGCTGAACTGGAAGTTTTCACTCTGCTCTTCAGTTTGTCCCACCCATCCTCCCTGTTTTTGTTTTGGTGTTAATCTTAGTGGCCTTGCAGCTGCCCGCCCCTCTTGTAAATTTGTGTTTGGATACTCCTTCTGGGCCCATCTCATTTGCTCACTCAACTGAGTGCAGTGAGATCATATTCTGATTTCAGGCACTCCTACTGTGTACAAAGAGAGCATCTGGGAAACAGAAAAAAAAATTAAGCTTGTTTCCTGCCTTTCCTGTTAAGTGGTATAGACTATTTGTAGGCTTTTGAGCCCCCAAGCCCTTCTGTGTTGGAGGGAAGCCTTCTAGCTTAGTTTTTCCCCCTATAACTAGCCAGTTTTCTAGTTTCAGCACTCAAATCTGTTTATTTGATCTCAGCACTTGTTCAGAAAAAAAATAAATAAATAAATAATTTCATCTGCTTTTACTGTACTTGTGTTTCTACCTACTTTTTTTACTTTTGCATCATCTTAAAAGTACTCAATTGTATTTATTACTGCTTGGTGTAACTCATTCTAAGCCTTCTGGTTTAAACACTTGGGCTTCGGACCAGTTGTTTTGCACTGAGAGGGTTTGTGGTCTGCACTGTAGTGGCAGAACAGGTAGCTTACATCCTTCTAGGTTGGGAACTGCTGATTGAGGGCTCAGTGTCTGTTATTCTAAAAGTGTATTAATTCTGGTTTAAGCACTTAGGCTTTCAGGCCAGTTATTTTACATTAAGAGGTTCTGTGGTCTGCAGCTTGTGGGAGGAGAGGCTGGACTCTGCCCTTCTGAGCTGGGAATTTCTGATTGAAGGCTTATAGTGCATGCATATCTGAACTGCTTCTTACTGAAGTTGGTGCAACTTGTTTGCTGTGGCAAAGACTGGATTCGGCCTGCTGGCTCTAGCTTTGTTTGTGTAACTTGAGCACTAATCCAGGCATTCTCTAAAGTATTCAATTGTATTTACTACTGCTTGGTAGTAACTTGATTAAAGTTTAGCTGTCATTCTAAGTCTTTTGGATTAAGCACTTGGGCTTCAGACCAGTTGTTTTACATTAGGAAGGTTTGTGGCATGCACTGTGGTGGCAGGACAGGTAGCTTTCATCCTTCTAAGTTGGGAACTGCTGATTGAGAGCCCAGTGTCTGTTATTCTTAAAGTGTATTAGTTCTGGTTTAGGCACTTGGGCTTCAGGCCAGTTATTTTACATTAAGAAGGTTTGTGGTCTTTGGGGGGGGGACCCCCCTTTGGTGGGGGAAAAAAGGGAAAGGCCTTTTGGAC